>NC_137096.1:4683534-4888534 GCF_951640355.1 Cnephaeus nilssonii | reverse complement strand
AAGGAGATAAAATTTTGTCAAAAGTGAAGTATACATACAACTCGAGGCTCCATTTGAATTTTGGATTTCCTCTGCTATTACCTTTTTGTCTCCAACTCCTGTCCCAAGGTTTTCTAACAAACCATAAGAAACCCTCATGCCCCCATACACAGACCACTGGTCCATAGCATCAGCACCTTATCCACCTTCTTCAGGTCTTGATCCTTCTGGGTGATATGCATGTATTTCTTCAAAGCATATTCACCACAAACAGATTTGTCTTTCATTTCCTGAGCACTCACTTCTAATTCTTTCTCCATTTCAGTCTTGAAAGAATCTTCAATCATCTGCTGTAAATAGATGACCAACAAAATAGGAGATACACATATACATTTTAAAAACACATATTACTGTAACTGTTTCTTTATGTAAAATGTGCATGCCAGAAAAATGTTTCATTCATTGCTACTATCAAAGGGGGACAAATATGTCATGTAATGAAGGATGGGATTATTTCGCCTAAAGTGTCTGTTCTCTAGATCAAATGAGCCAGGCATTCAAGGAACATGATATGGAAGATTAACCTACGTAAGGTCCAGCAGGCATGAGAAGTAGCAGAGTAATCCATCTGCCTGGGACCAGAATCAGCACATAGAAAGTCAAAGACAATGAGGAAGGAAGAGGGCTGGGCAGCCTGAAGAAGCCACCATGAACTGGCAGCCACCTCTCTGGGTTTCCTCTGGTCCTAGCCAGCTGACCTGGAAACCCCTTACACTGGGAAGATCTACAGCAAAGCAGAGTCCATCTCCTTTCTGGGTATGTTTTCAGGAACATGAGAACGCATGCCCACAGACTTGCAAAGCTCCCCTTTCCTATGAGACTCCTAAGATACACATGCACAGCCCTTCTCAGTGGGCTTACGCATAGGAGAATATCAGGATGCCTTCAGCAGGCTTTTTAAAAATTACCTACTAGCATGGAGAACTGAGCTATACTCATAATTATTACCCTTTCTTGATCTAGTTTTTCTGGTTTTCTCCATTCCCTTTCTAAAGCTTTCTGCCTTCTTTCTTCTCTCTGCTTTTGTTCTTTCAGCAGGTTCCATATTCTTTCTTCTTCACTCTCTTCTCTAACTTCTTTCTCATCTGCACCTAAAGGGGCAGAAAATAAAGAGCAGAGACCCAGGGAGATTGCTCAACTCTCAGTTGACTGTGTTGGCTTGCTGATCTAGTTTCACCGTCTTGCAGCCTCCAGCATCACACCTGGCACAGCACCCGCCTTTTACTTTGCTTAGATGAAAACAAGTCACCCTTGCCAGGAACAACCTCAACTGTCCTCCCCACCCACATAACATTTCCTTATTCTCCTCACCCCTTCCTCCCTCCTCTGCCTTTCGCAAGCCTTGCTTTTCTGGCTCTACACTAAGTTGTAGCTCCCTATTTAGTATTCTAACTTAAACATTAGTCTGTATTTATTACCACAGCAGTTGTATAACTCTTCCCCTAAGTCCCACAAAGGCAATCAAGCCTCTCCCGCCCAGAACAGTACAAAAATAGTACAAAACCAGCACCCCACTCCTGAACCCCCCTAGTCATCTCACCATTTCTCACTTGGGCTGATCCCTTCCTGGAGTTTTAGCTATTAGCTCTGCCCTGATCATTCCCACACCTTTTTCTCTAGCACTGATCTCTCCCCCAGCCTCATCCATGTTTGTGGCTAGTTCCCTGCCATCAACACTTGGAAATCCCACAGCATCAACTTCATACCTGAAGTTACCATTCCTGTTCTTTTAATCATGCCTTTCTATACTACATTCACTTAGCCACCAGGGCTTACAGGCTCTAACTCCCTACCTTGCTGCAATTAGAGTCCTTCTCACCATTTACCTAGACAGCTGCGGCTAAAATAACCTAGTCAGTGTGCTCTCCCTGACATCAGTCTCTGCCTTCAAGCAATCCACCTTCATCAGTGCCTGTCATTTCCTGAAGAGAATACCTGGATTTCTGTTGCTGTCTTTGCTCTAGTGGTGCCCAGACCTTCTTTCCGGACTGACTTGAAATAGTACACTACTTCTTCACTGGGAACACTGTACCTCCAGCAACAGACTCGACTTATGCTACCTGAATACAGCTGTGCCTCCCTTGCTCTGTGCTTTGCTTTCAATCTCTCCCAACCTAATACTCCCTTCCTCCTACCTCTCCTACACAACCCCACCCCTGAGCAAGCACCCAGTTATATGCCTGTGTTCATGGACTGATAGAATATCATTAAAATGTGCCTACTATCCAAAGCAATCCTTACATTCAATGCAATGTCTATTAAAACGCCAATTGCATATTTCACAGATCTAGAAATATACAAAAAAAAACCTATATGGTACCGAAAAAGACCCCGAATAGCCACAACATTATTATTATTATTATTCCCCCTCCCCCTCCCCTCCCCCTCCCTCTCCTCATCCTCCTCCTTCTTCTTCTTTTTGAATAGCAAAGGTGGAGATTTATTAAAGAACAAGTACAGACTCCCACATGGGGAGGGGAAAGAGTACCATAGAACGAATTCCCACCTAGGGAGCGGGGAATGGTCCCCTAGCCACAACATCCTTGAGAAACAAGAACAAAGTTGAAGGAATCATAATATTGGGTATATCAAGCTATATTATAAAGCCACTGTAATCAAAACAGCCTGGTACGGGCACAAGAACAGGCATATAGATCAATGGAACAGAATAGAAAATCCAAGCCATTATGTTCAATTAATACTTGACAAAGGAGGCAAGAGCGTACAATGAAGTCAAGTCAGTCTCTTCAATAAATGGTGTTGGAATAATTGGACAGAAACACGCAAAAAAATGAAACTAGACCACCAACTTACACCATACACAAAAATAAACTCAAAATGGATAAAAGACTTAAATAAAAGTCATGAAAGCATAAAAATCTGAGAAGAAAACAAATGGCAGCAAAATATCAGGCATCTCAGAGAAACGAATTTTCATTGGTATGATGCCTTAGGCAAAAGAAACAAAGGAAAAAATAAACAAATGGGACTACATTGAACTAAAAAGCTTCTGCAAAGCATAAAAAATCAACATCAAAATGAAAAGGAAACCCACTATATTGGAGAACATATTTGCCAATAATACATACGATAAGGGATTAATTTCCAAAACACATGAAGTACTCATACAATCCACCAAAAGAAAGACAAACAACCCCATTAAAAATGGGCAGAGGATCTAAATAGATACTTCTCCAAAGACAACATACAAATGGCCATGAGACAGAAAAATATGTTTAATATCACTAATTACTGGAGAGATGCAAATTAAAATGACAATGAGGTGCCACTGCACACCAGCCAGAATAGCTACCATTAGTGCTGGTGAGGTTGTGGATAAGAAGGAACCCTAGTACTCTTCTGGCAGGAATACAAGACTGATACAACTACTAAGGAAAACAGTATTCCTAAAGTGACACATCTCCACCACCATATTTACAGTACTTTGTACCTGCCTTGTCACAACCACATATATCTGTCTGTCCTACATCTATTGTTCCAGGCTTTGTCTATTCCCTGTAACTCAAAGCAAAAGTCCTCACTTGTCACAGGTTTAACTCAATGTCAATTGCACAGATGATTATGCTTGCCTTTCTCCTCTGGCTCTAGAAGAGCCTAAACTTTTTGTAGGCTACACTTTCCCCCCCAGCAATGCTAAGAGACAAATTCACCAAAGGACTTTGAAAGTTTTTGCTCTGCCCTGTTCCAAGTCCCTGGCAGGAACTGATTTCATTTTACTAACAGGACAGAAGGAACACAGTCTTTTCAGTCTCATACTCCTGGTCATGAAATTCAAATATCAGAGGAAGAGTTGATCATTTTCACAGGCAGAAATGCAATATCCTCCTTGTTTGCAGTCCTAAATGACATCACTTTATCACATGGAATAGCAACCTCGAAATAGAAATGCTGTTTGGTTGCTGACTTTAAAAAATAAAGAAGAAAAAGGACTACATCTTTGCTGTGCATTGCATAACCAAATTTCATTCAACAATGGACCACATATATGACGGTGGTCCCATCTTCTATATCTATCCTATATAATAAAGAGGTAATATGCAAATTAACCCTCATACCCTCACAAGATGGCTGCCTATGACCAGGCCGGCAGGGGGGTTAGTGAGGGACAACCAAATGACTGAACAGCAGGTTGCGTGGGGCAACCAGACTGTAGGGGGTGCCATGAGGGATGACCAGGCCGGCAGGGTGGGGAGGGGCAGTAACCAGGCCAGCAGGGAGGGCATTTGGGAGAGACCAGGCCAGCAGAGGGGGGCAGTTGGGGGCAACCATGCTGGTGGGGGGGGCAGTAAGAGGTGACCAGGCTGGCAGAGGGGGGCAGCTGGGGGCAACTAGGCTGGCAGGTGGGCAGTGAGGGGCAACTAGGCCAGCGGTAGGGGGGGGGGTGGTTGGGAGCAACCAGGTGAGCATGCGGGGCAGTTAGGGGCGATAAGGCCGGCGGGCGGGGGCATTAAGGGGTGACCAGGCCGGCAGGGAGGGGGCAGCTTGGAGTGACCTGGCCGTAGCAAGGGGCAGTTAGGGGCGACTCGGCCAGCAGGGGGGCAGTTGGGGGTCATTAGGCTGGCAGGGGGGTGGGCAGTGAGGGGCACCCAGGCTGGCAGGAAGGGGGCAGTAAGGGGTGACCAGGCCAACAGGGGGGAGGAGTTGGGGGTGATTAGGCTGGTGAGAGGGGCAGTAGGGGGCAACCAGCCATCAGACATCCCCAAGGGGTCCCAGATTGGAGAGGGTGCAGGCTGGACTGAGGGGACCCCCCGTGCATGAATTTCATGCACTGGGCCCCTAGTCTATACTAATAAAAGGATAATATGCTAATTAAACCAGAGACCTTCTGGACATCCTTCCAGAGAAAGCCATGGTGGCAGGGCTGAAGCAAAGGCAGTCAGAGGTGATCAGGCCAGCAGGGGAGGACAGTTGGGGGGACCAGCCCTGCAGGGGAGGGCAGTTGGGGAAACCAGGCCTACAGGGAAGGACAGTTGGGGTGGACCAGCCCTGCAGGGGAGGGCAGTTGGGGGAAATCAGGCCTGCAGGGGAGGGCAGTTGGGGGGAACTAGCCCTGCATGGGAGGGCAGTTGGGGGAACCAGTCCAGCAGGGGAGGGCACATGGGGGGGACCATCCCTGCAGGGGAGGTCCGTTGGGGGCGAACAGCCCTGCAGGGGAGGGCAGTTGGGGGGACCAGGCCTCAGAGGAGGGCAGTTGAGAGCGACCAGCCCTGCAGGGGAAGGCAGTAGGGGTGACTAGGCCTGCAGGGGAGGGCAGTTAGGGGCAATCGGCCTGGCAGGGGAGCAGTTAGGCATCAATCAGCCTGGCAGGGAGTGGTTAGGGGGCAATCAGGCAGGAAGGCTAGTGGTTGAGAGCCAGCAGTCCTGGATTGTAAGAGGGATGTCTGACTGCCCGTTTAGGTCCGATCCTCGTGGGGTCCCAAATGGAGAGGGTGCAGGCTGGGCTGAGGGGCACATACATACCCTGTGCACGAATATCGTGCACTGGGCCTCTAGTCCTATCTAATAATAGAGTAATATGCAAATTAACCATCACTCCGCGACAAAATGGCGGCGCCCATAGACACAAGATGGCGGCGCCCAGTCGTCTCAGGCCCGCAGGAGTCCCCCAGTCCCAGGGAAGGCTGCCGCTGAGAGCAGGCAGCGAGCAGCCCAGCCTGTTGGCCTAGGAGGCGGCTTTGCCATCTGGCCAGATCCTCTCCTAGCCCTGAACCTGGCCATGGGTCTGGGAGGCGCCCGCGCAGGGCCGCCTCCATCAGCTGCCCTCCGGGACCCGGGCCTTGGGTCTGGGAGGCGCCTGCGCACGGCCTCCTCAATCAGCTGATCAGCTGCCTGCCCGACCCGGGCGTGGGTCTGGGAGACGCCCGCGCAAGGCCACCTCCATCAGCAGCCTGCCCGGACCCGGGCCGTGGGTCTGGGAGGCGCCCGCGCAGGGCCGCCTCCATCAGCTGCCCTCCGGGACCCGGGCCGTGGGTCTGGGAGGCGCCCGAGCACAGCCGGGGCAATCAGCTGCCGCCCTAACCCAGGCCGTGGGTCTGGGAGGTGCCAGTACTGGGCCGGTGAGATCAGCTGCCCACAGATGCCTGGGCCGTGGGTCTGGGAGGCGCCCGTGCAAGGCATGCACAATCAGCTGCCTGCCGAGGCCCGGCCTGTGGGTCTGGGAGGCGACTGCGCAAGGCCGTCGTGATCAGCTGCCCACAGTGGCCCGTGCAGGGCAGGAGCCATTTGCTGCCTGTCCCAGCCTGGGCTGTGGGCCTGGGAGACCCAGGAGCTGCCTATACACCTCTGCCCCCTCTGAGATCAGCTCCCATCTGCAGCTGGGGGGTGTAGGCCTGGGAGGCAGCCGTGCCCCCCAGAGCTATTCCTTCCAAGAGGCAGCCTGGGGTGTCAGGCTGCACCCCCATGGAGTGATTCCCCCACATACACTATAGTCTTGGAACTTCCCTTGCCGCCAGCAGAGTGATTCCAGATGGGCGTTGATATCTGGGCGATGCTGCCCAGCAAACCTCTCCCATTGGGTAGAAACTTCTGACCAGGTTAGGGAGGTAAATGGGTTTTGTTTAAAATCTTTAGGAACCACATGGAAATGTCTGAGGTAGGGTTTCACATGGGAAGTAACTTACAACTAATTTCTGAAGGCAAACCTGGACATTGCAGTTACATTACTGGAGAGTACCCCGAGGTCGGCAGTGCAGAGTGCTACCCACCCTGGTTCCTCAGCACCTTGGGCAGGGCTTGAGCCCACCCAGGAAGGCCTTTTCCCCTACAGTTTTCACCAAGGCAGGGAGGTTTTGTAGACATGAATAAGAAGTGCCCACGCACAAGTCCTGAAGATGCCGGGGCCGGCAGAAATGACAATCAAACCGGGAAAAGAGCAAAACCAGAAACACCACCAATCCCATCATAGATCATCTTTTTCTTCAGATGACTGTGTGTTTACCTCTTCTTTGTCTTTTGGAAGCAAGACAGATTCAAGTACTGACAATTCTACCAACGGAAAAGTTAAGATAAAGAGAGGACAGAAAAGGAATAAAAGGAAAAAAGAAAGAAAGGACAAAAGTTGAAACATCAAGAAAAAGAAAGAAAAAAGGAAGAAACAACCACATCATATCACCTTTCTAAGGAAGAAACAACCACATCATATCACCTTTCATGAAATTCCTGTTTAAGTTTATTTTATGACACTTTTAGTTTGGGTTTACATTTTTACTGGTTTGTGAAGACCACGGCAGGTACACTGTCCAATATGTTAAAGAAAAAAACCCTATCTACTAAAGAGGTAATATGGAGGGGAGAGCATTTGGGGGTGACCGGGCTGTCAGGGGAAGGCAGTTGGGGATGACTGGGCTGGCAGGGGAACAGTTAGGCATTGATCAGGCTGGCAGGAGAGTGGTTAGGGGGTCATCAGGCTGGCAGGCAGAAGTAGTTAGGGGCAATCAGGAAGGCAGGCAGGCAGGCAAGCAGTTTGGAGCCAGCAATCCTGGATTGTGAGAGGGATGTCCGACTGCCCGTTTAGGCCCGATCCTGGTGGGCAGTCGGACATCAATCCCACCAGGATCGGGCCTAAACGGGCAGTCGGACACCCCTTGAGGGGTCCCAGATTGGCGAGAGTGCAGGCTGGGCTGAGGGACACCCCACCCCCGTGCACGAATTTCGTGCACCGGGCCTCTAGTAATGATAATAAAGGACCATGTCACTGGTTTATGTATTTACTACACTACACTTTTAATCATTTTTTATAGTTATTTTTTTCTAATGATAAAGAAAAATGTGCTGTGAAATGGCATCCCATGTTATACGTGCAGCACCCTCATATACCTCATGTTTATTACGTCTCTCAATGGCATAATTTTCTCTAGTGCTTGATTTAATCTTGTTTTGTACACTAACATTCTGTATGTGCTTGTACCTGAGGGGCAATAGACTACCTGGATGTACAGGAGGCTGTACCATCTACATTTACATAATTGCACTCTGGTGTTTGCACAAAAATGAATCCCTGAAGGACACATTTCTCAGAATATATTCCTGCTGTTAAATGGCACATGACTGTACTTTGTAGCCAACTAATTAGTATTTCCACTAGACACCTCAAAGATATCAAGTTTTGGCCTTTTTCACTTCCCTTTGTATCCAGATGAAGAGGGGAAATGATGACTATAAGAGAATTTTTCAATGATCATTGTAAACACAACTTAAGAATAATTTTAAAAACTATTGTTATAATTTTCATTCTATCTCTGAGGCAGAACACCTATCAACTCAGTTGGTTTCCCTTATTGTATTATGTTATTTTTATTCCCTACTCACCCAGGTCTCTGCCAAATACCTATCACATTCACTCTTGGGTGGCCACTGCCCCTACTAATATCTACCCCATCAGAGGTCTTGGTTATGGCTAGCTGACTGCTGACTTCCCCACTAGAAGCTCCATGAAGAAAGGGCTTGGGTTGGTCCACTGTAGTATTCCCAGCACCCAACACACAAGGAGGTTCTTGTTTTTCTTTTTTCACAATTAAAGCAATGAGATGACATTGGGCGATACTGTTTTCATATATGGAGAGAAGGTTTTCAACCAAGTTTCGCTGAATTACTGCTCTTCAGGATGGTTTACTCTGGAATCAGTAATAACAATCCTTTCAGAGTTTCTTGCTTCTTTCAGCAATTCCTCATATCCTTGAGTATGCTGGCATAAACCAAGACACTACTTACAAGAGGCTTTGCACACATAGGTTTTTAACATGATAGTTCCACCCAAATACTGGAAAAACAAGAGGTGGTTTTATTTAAGAAATTTCCTTTCAAGCTTGAGGCTTAAACTCTTTAGTTAAAGGAGAAACGGACCTAGCTAGACTATAAGACAAAGCTCTAATCTCCCCCTACTGCTTTCCTCCCTGATTCCACACAGGGGAGGGAAGTGCGTAAATTGAAGAAGGTAAGAAGAAAGAGAAAGTGGTCCAGACAAGTCTAATGACCAGTTTTCCTCCAATGTCATCAGCTCTTCTGAAAACTGAAATATAAAGGTTCTTCTATCCTTATTTTTAAAGACAAAAAGGAAGGAAACCAAAAAATATTAACATACTACAATCACATTGAAAATGTACATGGGCATTAACCACCATTTCAATTTTATGCTACGATTTCCCAAACTGGAATCATTTTTTGAAGAACTGTCTTAAGCAAAAACTTTGTCAGACTATGGACAAGTAAGAAAAATACAACCTTCCAAAACTCAATCAGGAAAAATCAGAAAACCTGAGTAAGCCGATAATTACTGATGAAATTGAAGCACTAATTAAAAAACTTCTAGCAAACAAAAGCCCTGGTCCAGATGGCTTCATAGGGGAGTTTCACCAAACATTCAAAGAAAAACTAACACCTACTCTCCTCAACTATTCCAAACATCCAAGGGAAAGGAACACTTTCTACAAATCCTAATAAAGACACTACAAAGAAAAAGAATTACGGCTGATGAATATAGACCCTAAAACCTCAACATAATTTTAGCAAATGAGATCCAGCAATACATTAAAAAGACCATATATCATAACCAAATGGCATTTATTCTTGGAATTCAAGGATGGTACAATATCTGCAAATCAATACATGTGATACAGCACATTAACAGACTACAACACAAAAAATCACATGATCATTTCAATCAATGCAGAAAAAGCATGACAAAATCCAACACACTTTTTGATAAAACCTTTCAGTAAAGAAGGGATAGAGAGATCATACCTCAACATAATAAAAAGCCATACAATGAGTGGCCAGATTATTATGATGTCTGAGCGCATAATAATCTGGCCACTCAGTGTATATCCTATATAATAAAAGGCTAATATGCAAATTGTCCCCTCGACCAGTTCTACCAGCAGGCAGGCTGGCTAACCGCCATGGCTCCTCCCCCTGGCCAGGCTGGTCGGACCCCACCCATGCACCATGCACCAATTCGTACACATATACACACACACACACACACACATATACACACACAGAGTGGCCAGATTATTATGCATCCAGAGATCATAATAATCTGGCCAGTCGGTGTATATGACAAACTTACAGCCAATATCATACTCAAAGGCAAAAATTTAAAACCATTTTCCCTAAGAACAGGAAGACAGGGATGCCCTCTTTCACTACTTCTGTTCAACATAGTACTGAAAGGGCTAGCCACAGTGATCAGACAAGAATCCTATATAATAAAAAGCTAATATGCAATGGCGGAACAGAACAACTGAAAAACCGGTTGCTATGACATGTGCTGACCACCAGCGGTCTTGTGCAAAACATGGCAGGCATTGGCAGCAGGCAGCAGAGTGCGGAACATGGCAGGTGTTGGCCACGGCAGGATGGTGGAGCATGTGAGCGGGGGCACCAGACAAAGGCCAGGTGCCGGTCGCTGTCATCGTGGCAAGCCTCTGGTGGTTACTGAAAATTCTTTGCTCCCATGCACTGCAGTCCTGCCCAGGCACTCGAACCTGCTGCTGGCACTGATCCTGCCGCTTACACCCACTGCCAGTCCCAATCACCCCTGAGGGCTTCTCCAACTCCCTGTGCTGCTGAGGGGCAATCAGGAGAGCAGCTGCCACTCACACCCACTGCCAGTACCGGCTTCGCTCGCACCCGCTGCTGGTAACAGCCCCAATCGCTCAACACTTGTCAGAGGGTACTAGTGGGGCTAGTGTGGGAGCAGGGCAGCAGGAGCGGAGCTGTTGACAGGGGACTGGGGGCTGAAAGGGCAGAGCAGGCCAGCACAAAATGTACTGTACCCTCCATCCTGTGTAACTATGTATATGACTCCTTTTTCTTAAAAAACCGCGAGAATGTAACAGTTGCATAAACCTGCCAATAGGAGTGTAGAGAAGTAGACTCAGTCCAAATTAAGCAATTTCTGTAACCCACGTCACTTCCCTAAGCCCACGCAAATGACCAACCCTTTATAAACTACCCCTCCCCCGGGGTTCGCTCTCTTGCCCCACTGCTGCGTCAGGAGGAGGCTGGGAGCCAAACCCGGGTTTGAATAAAGACTCTTTGCTTTTGCATCGGAGAAAAGGCTCCCTGGTGGTTGATTATTGGGGACCCTGAACTCTGGGCATAGCATTTGGGGGCTCGCCCGGGGTTCCCCAATACCCACGAGGGACCCGATTCGAAGAGTCTGACTGCTGACTGACCGCGGTAAGTGTCTGTATTGTCTGTTCTGTGCGAGCTCGCTTCTGAAGCCAAGTCTGAAGTGCCCAAAAACGGTCTAAGTGGACGCACAGGTGGATCTTGGGTAGGAGGGTCAGAGGACGCTCTGATTCTCCATCTGGAAGGGCGTAAAAACCCCCGTCTGGAGGGGAGTGGCTTCCCCTCAAACCTCTGGGACGAAGCGGGTCGCTCCCGCTGGTTGGCGCAGGGCCATCGTCCAGCTGTTCCCGGGTGTCTTTGTCTGTTTGGTTTCTGTGTCTTTCTGTGGACTTCTGTGGAATTACTGGACGGACGTTATGGGATAGACTCAGTCCACTCCAAGTGAGTGGAAAGGGGAGCTTAATCCCCCCCCCCCACCCGGAGGCCATAGAGCTTCCTCAGGCAAATTAATCAGGTGACTGTTTAAACTCTGGTAAATATCTAATAGGAGTCAAAAACTCAGACTGTTTAGTATATAAATATAAATGTGAAAGTATTTATTATCTCCTTCTGTTGTTTAATTTATTTAAAAATGGGGCGGACCTGCTGTGGCGGAATACAAAGGTCTTTAGCAGCTGCTGAGACACCTTTTTCTCAGAGTCCTTTGTTCTCCGTCAGAGAGGGAATCAGCCTACTTAGATGATAAAAATTCCTCTGTTTGTATAAATGAAGGTTTCAGTTTGCTCTGATTTGTGAATTTACTGTATTAAATTAAATTTTAAAGTCCTAAGATTAATTTAAAAGTATCCATTTATAACATTTCAAAGAACAAAAGAACTTTTATTTACAGCTTCCTTATCTCTTTTGGTGCTGGGAGACTCCCAGCTAAGGGCTTCACAGGGCGAAGAGATTTTCAAGGTCCTGTCCCTGCCTGTGACATCATAGTCCAACGTGAAACTAAAGCTGAAGTTACTATTAACTCTTTATAGACCCCGTTAACCATTTGTTTAACTTACTGTTTTCAGTTATTAGGATCCTCATAGAGGACACAACCTGATCTTTCCCTTCCTCTCTCATTTTGATTCTAATAGCATCTGTAACTGGATTAAAAACCTTTTCTTTCAGGAGGCCATCCAGGCTTTCAGCTCACAAGAAATCTCCTTCTGCGAGAGGAGAGAGGGACCCCCCAGAAGGGGCTAGAGGCTCTCCCTCTCAACAGGTGTTTGTTTTATATTTTGTCATGTTGGTATCAGGACTGTTTGTTTTGTCTTTTTGTCTTATATTTTCTGTCATAATTGGGCCCTATATATATATATTATTTATTGAATTTTAATTTGTCAAGATTTTGTCAGTTTGTTATCAGTTTGTTAAAATCCTCTCAGAGGACATTGAGTGGTTCTTCCCTTCCTGTTTAACCTTTGACTGTATAATTGGATTACTGAGCTTTTATCAAGGTTTTGCCTCTCCTGAAATAACGCTCTATGTGTAACCTGTCCCTCCCCGAGCCGGACTGCAGGATGACTTTTCCTTCAACACACTGGTCCCGCCAACTGGCCTATGGCAGAAGCCAGAAAAGCGACGGTAGGAAAGGGAGGCCCCCATCAGGGGACTTAGAGGCAGTATTCCTGTTATCTACTTAGATCCCAAGAATGTAAGAATACTTATTTACTGAAATAATATAAGGACAGATATTTGTTTGATATTTTGTTGTCTGCCTGGTTATAATTATTTGTTCATATATAAAAATCTATAAAAAAACAAAAACATTTAATTTATTTAAGGCTAAGTGCTCTGACGGGTAGCAACCCCCCCAAGTGGCCACTGGGATTCTTTTTTCCCCAGGGGTGTTTTCTCTCCGTCAGAGGGGAGAATCGGCCCACCTAACAACATTTCTGTCTATGTTTATTCATTTGAAGGTATAAAGTTATAACAATTGTGGTCCAAGAGATTAAAAGCAGAGACCAAATTTTAAAGTTAACTATTTATAAAAAGAAAGCTTGAGCTGGCAAAGTCACCAAGTCTGCCCAGCAAGCTCAAAAACTAAATGAATCTTATTTCTGATACCTGCTGCCACCCAGTCTTAATCAGTGGTAGAGAAACGGTCTCAGAAGTGTTTGTCTCAATTGGCCATTTAACTTTAATGTGATTAATAATTACAGCACATTATAAAATCTTTTTTTAAAAAAAGGAAAATATTTTGTAGACCAATTGGTCCTTATGTATTTATATCAACTCTTAAATTATAGTTTTAAAATCAGTAATTTTAATAGAAACACACTCAAACAGAGGGGCTTTTCAGAAAGGTCAGGGAGTCTGATTGCAGTGTAAGGGTCACTGGCCCCCCCCCCCCCCGCCCCATGCCACCTTCATTGGCAGAAGATAAGCGCTTTTCCCAGTGGGAACAGAGAGTGGACTGCCAGATGAAAACGCCCCGGTGGGAGCCTTCCTTCACCACCTGGAACCCTCGCCGCGCTCCCTGCCTCCGCCCACCCGGTGTCCATCCCCTCCAGGGGTTGTTTTGAGTAGCTGCTGGAGGCAGCGATAAAAAAGGGAAATTCCCTTGTGACCCCCTGCGCCCCAATGAGACCCAAGAACCCCTGACGACTCCTTGGACACTTTTCACCGTGTTCTGTTAGGGGGCTTAAAGGCATATTCTATTAGGGGGCTTAAAGAAGGCACAGCTAGTAATTCCCCTTTTCAGGCTTATCAGAATCTGAGATCCTTATCTATAGGAAAAATATAGCATTTTTGGATTTCAAGCAGCTGGAGGCCTGGGAACAGGGTAATGGGCCTGCTCCCTCCTCCCTCTGCCTTTCTCTAAATATTTTAAAATAATAAAAGATTTGAAGCATAGTTATGCATTTTTGAAGGACATAGAAGAAAATTTAAAGACTAATTTAAAATTATAAAATTTATAAAAATTTATATATATAATAAAAAAAAAACAGAAAAATATTAAAAAGAAAAAAAAAAGCCAGCAGCAAATAGGAAGGAATTAATATGCCTACTGTAGGAAGTGGGGGCACTGCAAGAAAAAATGTCCTGGCAGATTACCTAGAGAAGCAAAAGGGGAGACTCAGACTCCAAGGGTCTTTAACTTAGAGGAAGAGAACTGACAAGACTGGGGCTCCTTTCCATTGAGCCCCCAGGAGCCCAGGGTAACCTTACAAGTGAAAGGCAAACCTGTTAGTTTCCTGGTGGACACTGGGGCAGCCTATTCAGTCTTGACAGAGCCAATGGGACCCGTGACCCCTAAAAAGACATCAGTCCAGGGAGCCACCGGACAAATTGCCTGTTTTCCTTGGACATCAAAAAGGACTGTAGACCTCGGAAGGACACGGTAACGCATTCATTTCTGGTCATGCCAGAATGCCCGTACCCACTGTGTAGATGTGACCTCCTACAGAAACTGTTTGGACTGCCACCATATCCTTTGAGGGGGACGGAGCGGGAATTCTTAGAGGCAGTTGGATACTGCCACCTGTGGATACCGGGGCTCATAAAGATTGCTAAACCTCTAGACTCAAGTACTGGGGGAATGCAGCTGCTGAACTAGACCGAAGTAGAACAATGGGCCTTTGAGGAGCTAAAGAAGGCTCTCATCTCAGCACCTGCCCTAGCCTTACCAGACGTCACGAAGCCCTTCCACCTCCACGTGAGTGAGGTAAGAGGCATTGCCAAAGGGGTTCTCATTCAGACTCTAGGTCCCTGGAAGAGACCTGTTGCTAATCTGTCTAAGAGGCTAGACCCCGTGGTAGCAGGGTAGCCAGCGTGCCTCTGGGCAGTGGCCACCACAGCATTGTTGGTGAAGGAGGCAGATAAATAAACTCTGGGCCAGGAACTAGCCCTGACAACACCCCATGGTGTGGAGGCCATCCTTCGAGGTGCTCCAAAGAGATAGATATCAAACACCAGGATCACCCAGTGCCAAGCTCTTCTCCTAGACCAGCCCTGTGTCCGGTTCCATAAGACACTGGCCATCAACCCTGCCAGCCTGCTTCCAGATAATAATCCAGAGGAACCCATTCATGACTGCACAGGAGTAACAGACGCAGTACGAACAGCTCGCCCAGACCTGACAGATGTCCCGCTATCATCACCAGACAAGGTACTGTTCACGGTTGGGAGCAATTATGTTCAGGATGGCATCCGATATGCAGAGCAGCGGTAGTCACCCTGGACTGCACCATTTGGGTGCAGTCCCTGAATAAAGGAACCATGGCACAGAAAGTTGAGCTTTTGGCCTTACTCCAGGCCCTCCGATGGGGACACAGTGCCATCCACCGGGAAAGAGGGTTACCAACTGCCGCGGGAAAGGACATTAAAAGTAAAAAAAAAATTTTAGCCTTATTAGAAGTCATCTGGCTCCCAAGGGCAGTTGCAATAGTGCACTGCAAAGGACATCAGAAAGGAGAAACAATTGCAGCCAGAGGAAATAGAACCGCAGACCAAACTGCCAAGGAAGCCGCCCCAAAACCAATGAGGCCTTTACAAGTTTTAATAACCCTGCCGTACCTGGACCTACGCAGACCCCCTCTTACACCAAACAAGAGGAGGAATTGGCAGAACAGAAGCAAGCCATCAAAGGACCAGATAGTTGGTGGATCCTACCAGATGACAGACTGTTGGTCCCAGAGGCTCTAGGTCGGACGTGAGTTGCCCAGTTACACCAGGCTACCCACTTGGCATCACCAAGACTTCTGAACTTCTGCGAGGCAGGTACTACCAAGCTTAGATAAGGTAATTAAAGGCATAGTCACTAGAAGTAGTATCTGTGCACAGGTAAATGCTAAGCAAGGTAAGAGGAACCCCTGAGATTTCGGGACCCACAGAAATTCCCCAGGAGAGCATTGGGAGGTAAATTTCACAGAGATTAAGCCACCAGCCACAAGCGTCAGGGTATAAATATCTGCTAGCTCTCATAGACACCTTCTTAGATTAGATTGAAGCATACCCCATTAGGACAGAAACTGCCTCTATAATTGCTAGGAAATTATACCTAGATTCAGGCTTCCAGTAGTCATAGGATCAGATAACAGCCCTGCCTTTGTAGCCAAAGTATTTCAAAGTATAGCTCAAGCCTTAGGCCCAAAATCTGGACAGGCATAAGCAGGACTCTAAAAGTACTTTCACTAAATTTGTCCTAGAAACCGGTGAAAACTGGACCAACCTCCTGCCCTTCGCTATCTTATGGGCCAGGTGTACCCCCTACCAGAAGGGGTTCCCCCTTCATTTGTAATCATGTATAGTAGACCTTACCCTATCCTTCCCAGGGTCAGGGAGAAACTGAAAGCTGGAATTCATAACCATTCCCTTACTCAAGTCTTTACAGGCTCTGCAGTATACCCAGAGAGCCACCCATAAGCTTGTTCGTGATGCTCTGCCAATGCCCACTGCGGACCCTGTACATCCCTTCCAGCCCAGGGACTCGATATGGGTAAAGAAATTCACTGTCCAAGGACTCACCCCAACCTGAAAGGGACACTACACTGTTATCCTAAGCACGCCCACGGCTATTAAAGTAGACGGCGTCCAGACCTGGCTACACCACTCCCAGCTCCTGCACCAGGAAACGGCCTGAATCCTGGCAACCACCTGTGAGATCCCTAGCCTGGGCTCTTAGAAGGCCAGGAGGAAACTCGACACCTGCAGGAGAAGAACTGGAATTCACTGTGGACAGTACTTTTGTGGACTGTAGTACTAGAGACCTTAGCTAGAAATAAGAAACAAAATAAAAATGCAAACCGTCTCATGATTGAGCCGGATGTCCCAAGACAAGGGAGGAATGAAAGGGCAGAGCAGGCCAGCACAAAATGTACTGTACCCTCCATCCTGTGTAACTATGTATATGACTCCTTTTTCTTAAAAAACCGCGAGAATGTAACAGTTGCATAAACCTGCCAATAGGAGTGTAGAGAAGTAGACTCAGTCCAAATTAAGCAATCTCTGTAACCCAAGTCACTTCCCTAAGCCCACCCAAATGACCAACCCTTTATAAACTACCCCTCCCCCGGGGTTCGCTCTCTTGCCCCACTGCTGCGTCAGGAGGAGGCTGGGAGCCAAACCCGGGTTTGAATAAAGACTCTTTGCTTTTGCATCGGAGAAAAGGCTCCCTGGTGGTTGATTATTGGGGACCCTGAACTCTGGGCATAACAGGGCTATGGTGGGAGGGGCCGCGGAGGATGGGCTGAGACCCGCCCTGTGCCCACTGCAACCTCACAGCCCAAAATGAAATCATTTTTGAAGAACTGTCTTAAGCAAAAACTTTGTCAGAGTATGGATAAGTAAGAAAAATACAACCTTCCAAAACTCAATCAGGAAAAATCAGAAAACCTGAATAAGCCAATAATTACTGATGAAATTGAAGCACTAATTAAAAAACTTCTAGCAAACAAAAGCCCTGGTCCTTTCAAGGTGCATGAATTCACCTTGGGCCCCTAGGAAGAAATAAAAGGCATCCCAATTGGAAAGGAGGAAGTAAAACTCTCATTATTTGCAAATGACATGTCACTGTACATAGAAAACCCTAAAGGCTCCATAGAAAAACTACTAAAGTTAATAAATGAATCTGGCAATATAGCAGTATATAAAATTAACACCCAGTAATCTATGGCATTTTTATACATCAATATTGAACTCTTAGAGAAATAAAAAATCAACCTCATTTAGCATTGCAACAACAACAAAAATTGAGACACTTAGGAATAAACTTAAACAAGGAGGTAAAATACCTATACTCGGAAAACAATAGGACATTGAAAAAAGAGGAAGAAGATAGAAACTAGAATAAGAATATACCATGTTCATGGATTGGCAGAAATCAACATCATTAAAATGTCCATACTACCCAAAGCAATCTTTAGATTCAATGCATGCCTATTAAAATATCAATGGCATGTTTCACAGACCTAGAAAAATACTCTAAAAATTATACCAAAAAGACTCAAAAAGCTGCAGTAATCTTAAGAAAAATGATGGGAGAATAACAATATTAGAATTAAGTTATACTACAAAGCCACTGTCATCAAAACACCCTGGTACTGGCACAAGTATCACATACAAATACAGATCAATGGAACAGAACTAAGAACCCAGAAATTGAACCACACCATTATACTAAATTAATATTTGACAAAGGAGCCAAGAGCATACAAGGGAGCAGAGGCAGTCTCTTCAAGGAATGGTGGTGTGATAATTAGACAGATACATGCAAAAATATGAAACAAGACCACCAACTTACACCATACACAAAATAAACTCAAAATGGATAAAAGATTTAAATTTAAGTTGTGAAACCATAAAAATCCTATAAGAAACCACAGGCAGCAAAATCTCAGATTTTACATAGCAACATGTCTACAGATACAATGCCTAGGGCAAAGGAAATTAAGAAGAAAAGAAACAAATGGAGCTACATAAAAATAAACAGCAGCTGCACAGCAAAGGAAACTATCAAGAAAATAAGAGAATCTACTGCATGGGAGAACATATTTTCCTGTGATACATCCAATAAGGAGTTAGTCTACAACTCATACAATTTAACAAAGGAAGATAAACAATCCAATTAAAAAATGGGCAAAGAACTTAAATAGACACTTCTCCAGAAAGCTGGGACATATGAAAAAATTCTCAAAGTCACTAATCATCTGAGAAATGCAAATCAAAACGACAATGAGGTATCAC
Source organism: Cnephaeus nilssonii (assembly GCF_951640355.1). Lineage (NCBI taxonomy): Eukaryota > Metazoa > Chordata > Mammalia > Chiroptera > Vespertilionidae > Cnephaeus > Cnephaeus nilssonii. The sequence goes on along the minus strand of NC_137096.1, from coordinate 4,869,679 downwards.
CACAGACCTGTCAGAATGGCTATCATCCACAAATCAATAAATGACAACTGTTAGCGAGGATGTGGAGAAAAGTACACTGTTGGTGGACATGCAGACTGGTGCAGCCATTATGGAAAACAGGATGGAGTTTCCTCAAAAAATTCAAAATGGAACTCCCATTTGACCCAGTGATCCCACTTCTAGAAATATATTCTAAGAAATATATTCAATGCACTCATTAGAAAGAATAAATGCACCCCTATGTTCATAGCAGCACAATTTACAATAGCTGAGATTTGGAAACAGCCTTAAGTGCTCATCAGCAGATAGATAAAAAAAAACTATAGTAAACTTACACAACGGAATACTATGTGGCAGTAAAAAAGAAAGAACTCTTACCATTTGCAACAGCATGGATGGACCTGGAGAGCATTATGCTAAGTGAAGTAAGTCAGTCAGAGAAAGATAAGTAGCACATGTCTCACTCATGTGTAGAATCTAATGAACAAAGTAAACTGATGAACAAAAATAGACCAAGAGACATAAAAGCATGGAACAGACTGTGGAACCTCAGAGGGAACTCAGGGGAGGGTAGGTGGGTGGGAAGAGCTCAATCATTGAACTTGTATGCATAATGTGTGAACACAGATAATGGGATGGTGAGGGCCTGTGTGTGTATATGTGGGGGTTGGGGGAGGAGGCGCCAGAAGCAGGCTGGAAGAGGTCAATGGAGGAAAGAAGGGGACTTTTTATAATAGTTTCAACAATAAAGTTTTTTTTAAAGCCATTGTTCTGGGAAGATTAATAAGAAGCAATTCCTTCAGTTTTCTCCTCTTTACATGTTCAAATTGGGAGTTATTTCAGAAATGTATTAACAATGGCAACACACCAACTCTAAGACTTTGAATAATTTATGCTTACAAAGGTCCTCCCTCAATAAATGAAATAACTTACTAGGAACAGACTGGCATTCAGTACCTGTCATACTATCTGTAGTACAACCAAGGAAAACGTACTTGGGTATTGAGAGGAGATACGTCTGGCAGGAGGAGCACCCAAGGCAGTTTCCAAGTGAGGCATGTCGCCAGCAGGACGGAGGCCATTCACTTCAAACTGTATCGGCATGTCTGCTGCATCTATAACAGGTACAAATGAGTGTCCCAGCAGTCCTTAACAACAACAAAAGAAGGCAGGGCCGTATGGGGGTAACTTTGGCTGCGCTCAAGTCTCAGCCAAAGCAACCAAGCCAGATCTTTTCCTACAGAATTAATCCTCAGACGTTTCAGCATAGCCACTTGCCAATGTATTCACTTCTCAAAGTGTTATTACACTTAAAAGAATTAGATTTCCAAAACTAGATTTATAACCCAACAAGAAAGTGACAGAATTCACCTGACATGCTGATAATTATATGAATTCCATTTAACTAGTAAAGCCTTAACAAAATTATTAAAAAGTTAGTTGCAAAGAATTTACAAATTTTACTAAGCTCTCATTTAACTATTCAAAATATAATACTTTCAGATTGGACAACGAAGCTCACAAGGCAAAACAATACTATATAATAAAAAGATAATATGCAAACTGACCCTCATGCTGTCACAAGATGGCTGCGCCCACAGCAGAGGTGGGGTTCCAGTAACACAAGATGGCTGCGCCCCGTAATGAGCTGTAACAAGCTATCAGCAGGGACCTGAGGCTGTGTGCCGCCCGGGCGGGGGACCTGAGGCTGTGCCTCCCGCCCAGCAGGGCTTGACTGGGACTTCAGGTTGCGCACCCATCCACCCCCACACCCAGCAGGGACTGACCAGGGACCTCAGGCCACGCCCCATGCCCCCCAACCCAGCAGCAGGGGACCTGAGGGTGTGCCAGGGGAACTGAGGCTGCACCCCCTGCCCGGCAGGGCTTGACAGGGGTGGAGCTGGCCGGGTCTGGATCTCTCCCAGTGGGAGTGGGAGTGGGTCTGGGAGTGGGTCTGGGAGTGGGTGTGGGTGTGGGTGTGGGTCTCTCGAGATTTCAAAGGGCGAGTGGTTGGGCGGGGACTTGACTCAGGGTTCTGCAGCTCACCCCAGGCTCTGACAGGAGGGAGATTTTCATATACATTTTATTGATTTTCTTTGATCTCTTACATTTCTATTATAGAGACAGGGCACACAGAAATATTGAATTATTTCCTCTAATTAATCCCTTTTTAATATGCACAAATTTCGTGCACCGGGCCACTAGTAGATTATAGACAAATATAAAGATTTCCTAGGATAGAGAGAACCTTAGAGCTGACTGACTTCTATATCCTAATTTTATACTTAATCAGTAGGCTCCCTGAGAACAATCTAAGACAGAGCCAGAGCCAGGACTCCAATTTCCAGATAAGGAAGCTAATATACTTTCACCTCCATTCATTCACTAAGAATGAGTTTTCTACATCTGAGGCAGTCATCAGAATCTGTATAAATTTAGCATCTTCATATTCCATAAAAAGAAAAATCAGGTATTTTAAATCTGAGGCAATACCATACTTGGAAAATTAAGTTAAGGTTTCACTTGTGAGCTTAGCTCCAACTTTGAAATTATTGGTTATCTTGAAAATTAAAAAAAAATACCAACACTCAAATGTACCCTTCAAAATCTGTGATATAAAAAAGAAGTACTATATCTGTATTTATGTTTTTATCACAAAATACAAATGTTGAAATTTGTAAGGCCTTTGATTTAACAACAGATATATTTCACCAAAACTTAGCTTTCTACATTTTCAACTGTTAAAAACTGGTACTTATATTTGAACTTACATTCAAAAGATGATCCAAATTCCTCATTATCCTTAAAAGATAGCTCATCCACATTTGAAAATTCATTTCTGTCTTGAACTTCAGTTTGTATTTGATAAAGACTGGGTTGGAAGAATAAAATTCATGAGTGTAAAGTTGTAATAAGGTAAAACCAAGAGCACAGGACTGAAAAGCCTTTGTGACTCAAGAAAAGGCTCTAGAGAATGAACTGTGCTCAGTGAAAATGAAAGCTGCCATGCATTGGGCACGCTCCATGCACCAGGCATCATTCCAAGTAATCAAGACATTAGCTCGGGCACTCTGCAGAACCACCTTACACTGTGAGGCAGGTACTATATTGTTGACAAGAAATAATGTTGCACTCTCAATGCTTATAGTTTTTTAAGAACCACAAAACATTTTTGAAAAGAACAAATTCTGCACAGCATCAGTATGAGTCAGATGAAGATGCAATACTATAAGCCCCATGTGCATCCAAGTGCCCTAATTCCCACATAGGTGTCCTGTTTCTCCTCTTGGCTTTATCATGAGAGAGGGGTATAAATATATGTACATTATATGCATTAGGACCATGATGGCACATGTGGCAGTTTTCAACTCTGTACACTGGGACTGAATCAATATGCAGACAGATGTCCATTGTTCCTAAGGAGTTAAGAGTGCCTTTCATATGGATCAGGCACAGACAGGAGTCCCACATGTGCCTCAATCCCAGCCTGGGTGACCCACCATTCAAATTCTACATACATCTACTCCATTCTACTTTAGCAATCAAACCCTACAACCCACTACCAATTCAGTATTTATCTCAATAGACAAAATACAATTTTGTTTGGACTAAATGCCAAAATATTTTAAGTGACTTATTTTTTGAAGGATTTTAAATTTTTTAAATGTGTGAAACTACTTCAAGTTTAAAAATAAATTGAATTTGCCTTTGTAGATTTTGTATATTGCTTTTCTATTTCTAACCCAAGTCTATTGACAGAACTATGAAAATGCTTACTGCTGCCAAAGTGTACAGTGTACACATCAGGTTTAGCAAACAGGGAAAAGTTACTTATTTGCTAAAAGAAATTTTCCCCAAATAATTCAGATGATTCTTGAAGATCACACATCATCTTACCATCTGATTGCAAATTCTACACTCCACTTGGTCTTGAGCATTACTTTAAAACACCACACAAGTCATGGCCATGCAGCTAACCAGACTTGGCTGGGCCAATCAGAAAGCGGGACTTACTCAGCTTTCTGATCCAAAAGGTTTGAAACTGAATGGATGAAAAGGCTGTGCCTAGATTCAGTTGCTGAAGGCTGGAGCATTCTTTCAGGACAAGGACTGGGATAAGCAACATGGGACTGGCCCAGACCTAAAGGGCAAAAGGTATCAGGACATGAATATTACAAATTATACAGTGAAAAAACAACATAGTTCCTAAGAAGTTTAATTTGAAATAAAAAATCTATTATCTTTGCAAATCCTACATAATAAAAAGGCAATATGCAAATTGCATCACTCCGCTACGCCCACGATTGGGCCGGCTGGAGGCGCGGGGGGCGGGACTCAGGGTGGCTGATTGGCTGGCAGTAGGAGCGGGGGGCGGGGACTCGCGAGTCCCCTTTCCCTGCTCCTCCCGCAGGCCTAAACAGCTGGCGCTGCGGGAGGACCCATGGGGCCCGCAGAAGACGCTGGTGGCAGCGGAATTCCAGTGGCGGCGGAAGACGCCGGTGGCAGATTGCGTGGCTGCCGGCACCAGTTTTCCGCCACCACCAGTTTTCCTCTGGCCACCGCCCCCCATCGGAGCGCCTCCCAAGTCCCACCCTCAGCCTTTAGGAGGCGCTCCGATCAGCGGGTGGCCAGACGAAAACTGGTGCTGGCGGAAAACTGGTGCTGACAGCCAGGTGAAGGAAAGTCTATTGCACGAAACATCGTGCAATGGGCTTCTAGTATATGTATAATTGATCCACAGCATTTTTAAAAAATTTTATTTTATTGTTTAAAGTGTTACAAAAAGCAGTATATATATCTCCTTTTATTCCCCACTGACCTTCCACAAGCCTCCACTACCCCCTAACCCCCCCACCAGTGTCTTGTGTCCATTATGTGCATGCATACAAGTCCTTCGGTTGATCTCTTTCCCCCTCTCCCCAACACTTCCCAGCCTTCCCACTGTAATCCGACAGTCTGTTCCATGCTTCACTGACTCTGTACCTATCTTTTTATTCACCAGGTTATAATGTTCTTTATTTTCTATAAATGAGATCATGTGGTATTTTTCTTTCATTGCCTGGCTTATTTCACTTAGCATAATACTCTCCAGTTCCATCCATGCTGCTGCAAATGGTAAGAATTCTTAATTTTATAGCACTGTAGTATTCCATTGTGTAGATATACCATCATTTTCTAATCCACTCATCTGCTGATGGGAATTTAGGCTGTTTCCAAATCTTAGCTATTGTAAATTGTGCTGCTATGAACATAGGGGTGCATATATCCTTTCTGACTGGTGTTTCTAATTTCTTGGGGTATATTCCTAGAAGGAGGATTACTGGGTCAAATGGAAGTTCCATTTTTAGTTTCTTGAGGAAACTTGATACTGTTCTCCACAATGGCTGCACCAGTCTGCATTCCCACCAGCAGTGCACGAGGATTCCTTTTTCTCCACATCCTCGCCAGCATTTGTTTATTGATTTGTTGATGATAGTCATTCTGACAGGTGTGAGATGGTACCTCATTGTTGTTTTGATTTGCATCTCTCGGATGATTAGTGACTTTGAGCATGTTTTCATATGTCTCTTGGCCTTCCTTCTGTCTTTCAAAAAGTATTTAGGTCAGTTGCCCACTTTTTTATTGGATCATTTATCTTCCTTTTATTAAGTTGTATAAGTTCCCTGTAAATGTTGGAGATTAAACTTTTATCGGTGATAACATGGGCAAATATGTTCTCGCATACAGTGGGCTTTGTTGTTTTGTTGATGTTTTCTTTTGCTGTGCAAAAGCTTTTTATTTTGATGGTCTCATTTGTTTATTTTCTCTTTAGTTTCCATTGCCCTATGAGCAGTATCACTGAAGAAACTGCTTCAGCGTATGTCTGAGATTTTGCTGCTTGTGGATTCCTCTAGAATTTTTATGGTTTCCTGTCTTAAGTCCTTTAACCATTTTGAGTTTATTTTTGTGTATGGCTTAAATTGGTGATCTAATTTCATTTTTTTGCATGTATCTGTCCAATTTTCCCAACACCATTTATTGAAGAGACTGTCTTGACTCCACTGTATGTTCATGCCTCCTTTGTCAAATATTGAGCATAGTGGTTTGGGTTGATTTCTGGGTAATCTATTCTATTCCATTGGTCTATATGTCTATTCTTGTGCCAGTACCAGGCTGTTTTGAGAACAGTGGCTTTGTAATACAGCTTGAAGTCTGGTCTTGAGATCCCACTTACTTTGTTCTTCTTTCTCAGGATTGCTGCAGCTATTCGGGGTCTTTTTTATTCCAGATGAATTTTTGGAAAGTTAGTTGTAGGTCTGTGAAATATGCTGTTGGTATTTTAATGGGGAGTGCATTGAATCTATAGATTGCTTTGGGTAGTATGGACATTTTAATGATGTTGATTCTACCAATCCATAAACATGGTATGTTCTTCCATCTATTTACGTCTTCGTCTATCTGTTTTTTCAGTGTCCTGTAGTTTTCCGCGTATAGGTCTTTTACCTCCTTAGTTAAGTTTATTCCTAGGTATCTTAATTTTTTTTGGTGTGATGGTAAATGGGATTGCTTTTTAAATCTCTCTTTCTGTAAGTTCAATATTGCTGTATAGAAATACCATAGATTTCTTGGCATTAATTTTGTATCCTGCTACATTGCTGAGTTCATTTATTAAGTCTAATAATTTTTTGATGGAGTCTTTAGGGTTTTTTATGTACAATATCATGTCATCTACAAATAAGGGCAGTTTTACTTCTTCTTTTCCAATTTGGATGCCTTTTATATCTTCTTCTTGTCTAATTGCAATGGCTAATACTTCCAGTACTATGTCAAACAGGAGTGGTGAGAGCGGGCATCCCTGTCTTATTGCTGTTCTTAGAAGAAATGGTTTTTGTTTTTGCCCATTGAGTATGATGTTGGCTGTGGGTTTGTCATATATGGCTTTTATTATGTTGAGGTATGATACTTCTAGTCTCACCTTGCTGAGAGTTTTTTATCAGGAAAGGGTGTTGGATTTTGTCAAATGCTTTTTCTGCATCAATTGATATGACTATGTGATTTTTATCTCTCAATTTGTTTATGTGATGTATCACATTTATTGATTTGCAGACATTGTACCATCCTTGCATTCCTGGGATAAATCCTACATGGTCATGGTGTATGATCTTTCTGATGTACTGCTGGAGCCGATTTGCTAGAATTTTGTTGAGGATTTTGGCATCTATGTTCATGAGGGATATTGGCCTGTAATTCTCTTTCATTGCGTTGTCTTTATCTGGTTTTGGTATTAGGTTGGTGCTGTCTTTATAGAAAGAACTTGGAAGTGCTCCTACCCCTTGAATTTTTTGGAATAGTCTGAGGATAGGTTTTAGTTCTTTCTTGAATGTTTGGTATAACTCTCCTGTGAAGCCATCTAGCCCTGGGCTTTTGTTTGCTGGAAGCTTTTTGATTCCTGTTTCAATTTCTTCCATAGTTATTGGCCTATTGTGCTGTTTAGATTCTTCCTGGTTGAGTTTTGGAAGGTTTTATTTTTCTAGGAATATGTCCATTTCCTCCAGGTTGTCCTGTTTGTTGGAACAGAGTTGTTCATAGTATTTTTGTAACAATCCTTTGTATTTCTGTGGGGTCTGTTATTTCTCCCCTTTCATTTCTGATTTTGTTTATTTGGGTCCTGTTTCTTTGCTTCTTGGTGAGCCTGGCTAGAGGTTAATCAATCTTGTTTATCCTTTCACAAAACCAGCTCTTGGTTTTGTTGATCTTTGGTATTGTGTTTTTGGTCTCTATGTCATTTATCTCCACTTTGATCTTTATTATTTCCTTCCTTCTGCTTACACTCGGCTTTTCTTTTTGCTCTCTTTCTAACTCTTTGAGTTGTAGGGTTAGATGACTTACTACCATTGTTTCTTGTTTTTTGCAGTAGGCTTGTAGAGCTATGAACTTCCCTCTCAAGACTGCTTTCCCTGTGTAGCATAGATTTTAGATTGTTATGTTTTCATTGTTGTTTGTTGCCATGATGTCACTCACGGCATTAATAAAACTAATCAGCAGTAAGGGAAAAGCCATTGACTGTCATTCTCTGCACACATCTGCATGCCAAGCAAAATGTCTGAACTTGCTCTATCCTGTTGCCTGCCACAAAGCTATGCCATAGGGGAGAAGTCTCTGATAAGCAGGCAACCATAGGCTCAAGCAGACAAACCTACTCAGGCTAAAGACTTCCCATGTTTCAGCAAGCATAGGCTCTCTCTTCCTTCTTACTATTTAGGGCTCACTCACTCTTACTCAGATGAGAGGACCATGCAAGTCCTGAAAACCTTTTTGCAGAAGCTTACCTTCCAGAAACATTTCATCATCAAGGCTTCATTTAGCAAGGAGAGTGGAGGAGAGGCATCTGTCAGAGCTGTGCAGAGCCATGAGACTGCACTGCCCAGCACTTCTTCCATGCTGCCTTCTTCCTCTGCAAAAGTACATCTTTCTGAGGAACCCGAAATGATGCTCAAGGGTTTCTTGCACATGTGGGGAGGCAGGCTCTTGAATGCTAGTGGACTTCTAGCAACAGAGTACTGACTAATTCTCTGATAGTAATCTAAGAAAACTTTTTCTAAGTAATCAATCTCCTGCTCTAGCTCTTTCATTCTTGCCTTGGTGTGGGTACAAACTCAAGATCAGAATCAGGGGAGCAACCAACTGTACTTGTATCTGGATAATTTATGATCCTTAGTGTAACTGTGTCTGCCGTCAGCTTTTCCTGTTTAAGATTTTTCAAGAAATCCCTGCTTGTTTCACCATTAGGAGACACCATAAATCCACTGGCAGAACGATGGAACAGAGATGGCTTTGGATTGCAGTACACTTCGTTTTCTAGGGCTGCATGCTACACAAATATAATGTGACCAATGAGCAGAGAAAAAAATTCAATTATGCTTGAGAATTTTTTTAAAAAATGAAAGGAGATAGTAATAAGAGCAAACATGCACACTAAGTAATTTATGAAGCCACAGTAATTCTAATTATTTATTAGCATTTATTGAGAGCATGTATGTACCAGTTATAACTTCATAGACCTTGTTTTTAGGCCTTTTTTTATCCTCATTCAAAGATATATTTTCCATTGAAGAATGAAAGGGAAAGTAGAGGAACAGGGAGAGAGAAGAGAAACATCAATGTGAGAGACACCTCAACTGGTGCCTCCCACATGCACCACAAACCAGGGATGGTGAACAAACCCACAACTGAGGTATATGCGCTTGACAGAAAATGGAACCTACCACCTTTTAGTCTGCAAGCCATTGCTCTAACCATTGAATAGAGCCAGTCAGAGCTAGGCCTTCCTTCTTAATGCATGATATTATTTCACAATCCATGATCCACAATTTAAAATCCAAAAAGCTCTTGAGAACTGAAAACATATTCATAATTTATTTGATAACAAAGTCTAGGCAGTCCTAAATTCACTTTGTTGATAAACGTGACCTGAACTGATGCAAACCCATTCATTACCTTTATTAGTCGCATTCTACCCAGCATGGATAGTCACATATTTGACTGCAAACATGATTCACTAAAGGATGCTGACCCAGAATCCCCAAGGTTGTGGCAAAACCACTATAGGGCCCAATATATCTATACTAATAAAAGCCTATGTGGTCATCACACCCTCACAATCCATCACCAGGAGTCTGCGAGTGCAGCCTGCATACGCAGGTGGGTGGGGACTTGAGGCTGTGTGCATGGAGTGGGGCCTGAGGGCTCTACGCGGCAAGCCTGGGGTGCTGCAGCCTTTTCGCAGCAAGGGTTCAGGAATTTGGAGAAAGGGCTGATGCATAAATAGATACACTAGTCAAGAAATATAAATTTAGAAGGCATGGGGGAAAGCCAGGCGAAAACCAGCTCTCTAGTGGAGTGGCTCGCCATATCTCTGGACCTACTGCTTTTTATTTACACACTAGTAGCCTGTTTGCACGAAGATTCGTGCAATAGACCTTCATTCGCCTGGCTGCCTGCACCAGTTTTCTGCCGGCACCAGGGACCCAGGCCTTGGCTGTGGCCACCGCCTTCTGCCTTTTTCAGGGTCGGGGCTTGGCCCCGGGCGGTGGCCTTGGGCTCCGCGGCACCCAACATCCCTGCTAAGGATGGCAGGAGCCGACCCCAGTGGTTTCCTGCCATCCTTGCAGGCTGCCCACTGGTGCCCAAGGCCGGGAAAGCCTCCGCCCCAACTTTCCTGGCCTTGGGCTCGCCGCACCCAGCGTCCCTGCTACCGATCACAGGAGCCGACCCCCAGTGGTTTCCTGCGATCAGTGCAGGCTCCCCGCTGGTGCCCAAGGCCCGGAAAGCCTCGGCCCCTGGGACCCCCGGGAGCGGCGGGAGGGGCGGGATGGGCACGGCCAAGCCCCCCCAGGTGGCCAATCGACCCGGAACCCCCGGGAGGGGCGGGAGGGGCGGGGCCACACCACCCCGGCGACCGATCGCCCCCCCCACCCCTGGGAGGGGCGGGAGGGGCCGGCCACGCCCCCCAGGTGTCCGATGGACACCTGGGACCCCCGGGAGGGGCCGACCATGCCCCCCGAAGTGGCCGATCGACCCCCGGACCCCCGGGAAGGGCGGGAGGGGCAAGGCCACGCCCCCCCAGGTGGCCGATCGACCCCCGGAACCCCCGGGAGCGGCGGCATGGGCCCGGCCACGCCCCCCCGGGGTGCCAATGGCCCCAGGCACCTCGGGGAGTGGCGGCATGGGTCCGGCCATGCCCCGCCGGGGTGCTGATCACCCCAGGACCCCGGGGAGCGGCGGCATGGGTCCGGCCACACACCCCGGGGTGCCGATGGGCCCAGCCACGCCCCCCCGGGGTGCCGATCGCCCCAGGCACCCCCGGGAGCGGCGGCATGGGCCCGGCCACTGGGCACCGCCATCTTGATCTACTCAACGGCGGATATGCCACCCGGAGTCCCGCCCCCAGCCTCCTGCCGGCCCAATCGTGGGCATAGCGGAGGTGCGGTCAATTTGCATGTTTCTCTATTATAAGGTAAGATTTTTCCCTTTAGCAAAGCAAACACACATATTCAAGGTAAGGTTTGGTAAACAGTAAAAGATTATCAGGTTAGGGGAATTGCTTTCGGCCATTCAGTAATTAGCAGGTAATGTGCAGATTTTCAGCCCTGCTGAATATCGAAGCCCATCAGCCTTCTGGCATACTTCTCACATTTATTATGACCTGCTGTTCTTAGCCTCCAGCACTGGAGGTCCTGTGGCTCTGCGCACCACAGAGGTGGGGCCTCTGGCTCCAGCCTACCTCTTTGGGGCAATCCATCGAGGAGCCCCGGATGGGTGGGAGGGACCTACCTCTTTGGGGTGATCGATTGCGGGGATTCAGCACTGTGAGAGGGCACAAGCCAGGCTGGGGGACCTCCTCCCCGAATGCAGGAATTTCATGCACCAGGCTTCTAGTCTATAATAATAAAAAAAAAAACACGTAATGTGCTAATTAGACCGGATAGCCGAATGACCTTCCAGGCATCCTTCTGGACAACCTTCTGGACGAAGCCAAGGCAAGGAGGGCCGAAGCAAACCATCACAGCTGCAAGGGAGCTGAGGCTGGGTCATACAGGTAGGGAGGTGTACAGATGCTTGGACTCCCTAAGCAAAACCAGAACATGCACAGCCAATATTGTCACTGCTCCTCTCCAGCAATGCCTCCAGGGCAATGCCTGTGTTTGAAAAGGGTTCCATCCTCAAACTATTTTTCATCATTCGAGACCACTGTGATTTCAGCTGAGGGCAGTTTGGCAAATAGACTTGAGAGAAAATAAGGAACAGGAAGGAGTCAAGAGATAAAAGTAAAACTAGTGTGGGAGATGGGATTGGAACTGAGGAGGAAAGAGTACAAATGGGAACTGAGGAAGGCTCAGGACCAGAAAATGTGGAAACCAGTTCAACTGCTAACACAAAGAAACTTCCTTTTGAGCTTTGTATCTCAGCTTCAGTACACTTGTTCTGAAGCAGGAAGGGGCAAATAGTATGCATTCTCAGGGAACACATGCAGTAACATGATAGCAGTAATCCTTCTGAGTATCTGATGTGTTGCACTCAACTGAGATCCATCTCATTTTGCCTTCTTCAACCATGACAAAGTAAGTATTCATATCCCCATTGCAAATGAGGAAACTGAAGTCCAAGTGTAGCTGGAGAAATCACTGGGTAAATTTCTCCAACATTAGTGGGAGTGAGTGACTCTTGCAATGTCGTCAGAAAAAGACTTTTCTAAAACTCCCATGAGAAAATGAATGGATTTTATAGGCGTGTAATTATATTTCTTGGTTTGCACAGTTCAATATCCCTTAACCTAGTCCTAAAAAGGGTGCAGATGGGGGTCCAGCGGAATCAAAAAGTAGGGCCAGTATTCAGAGTGTCCATTCCATGGTGAAGCAGGGCACAATTTAGCATCAGGCTACATTTGGTCCATCAGCACATTGTATGAAGTACACATGGCTGTGGGCCACAAGGTTAAGAACACCATATGCTAGGAATCCAAGGCGAGCAGTGAGTGAGAGAGAGGGGCTTCTTTGTTCAGGAGCTTAAGTATTAAATATTCCTGTACTTGCACTGGCATGCCTATTTCTGGCTACTGACTTGTTCCCAGGTTTGACTGACATGTAAGCATCATGCAGACCTTACTGAGAATGTGTCTATTGTCTAGTGCCGTCCCACAGTGATCTTCAGGGAATAAACTTGGAGACTATTAACTGCAACTCCCTGGGAAAGCTGTATAAATGGCATGTCTCTATTATCTAATCTTCCCTTTACTCCTTTCCTGTTAATAACCAGGTTATTATAACGGTTATCACAAAGACATTAAATGTGTCCAAGGTTAATCAAGTGACTTAAAAATTGAGGTGCCAAAACATAAACATTATATATAATCAATGTGATATCTATCTATCATCTATCTATCTATCTATCTATCTATCTATCTATCTATCTATCTAAAAGCCTACCTGTCTACCAGTCACTATGACATGCACTGACCACCAGGGGGCAGTCACTCAACGCAGGAGCTGCCCCCGTGGTGTGTCCACTCCCACAGCGGGAGTGCCGCTCAGCTGACTGACCTGTCCCAGAGGCCCACCAGCCAGCAGTGGCAGCCACTCACTCCCTCAGTAGTCCTGCAGATCCAATTTCTGGAGAACAGATCAGGCACCAATGGGCCAGCGCAGTGCAGCGCCGCTAGCCTCCTGGAAGTTGTCCTCAGGCACTACAGCCCAGCTGCTTCTCCTCCCTAGATATTCCGCAAGGAAGAAATCTTGACAATCTGGATGAACATCAAGGACAAATCTGGATCCTGTGGAGGCCAGGGTGTCCCACTGCCTGCCCGGAGGGACAGTCGCATCCTCCTTTGGAACGGGCGCCAGATGCAGGTGAGCGGCCTGTGGCAGACAAGCTTCTCCTGATCAGGACTGACTGGGCGTGAGCCTGCGGCAGGCGCAGCAGGGCCAGGATGAGCGGGAGCGGTAGGCAGTAGCAGCATGAGGTGATGGACTGCCAGTTTCAGCCCAATCCCCGTGGGTCAAACCGAGGGACCCCCACCCATGCACTAATTCATGCACCAGGCCTCTGGTGTGACATAAGTCACTCTGCTTCTCACATATTTTTCTCTCAAGGAACATGTAAATCCCTTAAAGGGTCAGATTGATCTTATTATCAAGGTAACAAATATAAAAGAAAAACAAAGGTCCATGAATTTGGGGACCTCTGTGCCATCACACCTTTCTTATTTGGGGTATGAGGCTCTCCCAAGCCACGGGCACCTATAAAAGCAAGTCACGTTAGCTGATTACTGGTTGGTATTTCTGAAATGGACAGAGTTTTTACTTCTAAGATGACATTTCTATGGCTTTTCCTCTACTATGAGAATTACTGAAATTTCAATAAGGATCATTACTTTCTCACATATAACAGAAGTTTTACACATACACATTTATAGGTTAAAAATATCTCTAACCTGTCTGAGTTTGTTTCAGGTGCAATTTTAAATCAGCCACCTGCATAGTTAACCTCTTTACAGAAGCATCATAATCTAATATCTGGGCCTTCAGCTTTGCAGAATGCTCAATCTAAAAATATCTAAAGAAGGGAAAGAAATTAATGTAAAAGAAATCCCAGTTCACTTCAAAAGGAACAAGACTTATTGGGCTTATTCTCTTTACGTTTTGCCCATTCTGAGCAGCTTTATGCCTGTAGCCCACAAGTCCCTAGAAAACAACAGAGCACACAATCAAGTATGCCACCACCCTTTGCACTCATCTCACAGAACAGCTCTATAAGGCATGAGGTAGACACCAGAGTGTCAATAGTTCTAAGTCATAGAGCAAGAATCAAGAGACACTACTAGAGGGCACAATCGAGACTGGGACAATTTTACTTATGAGTTTGCTTTCCTTGGGATTTTATTACTGTTATGAACATAGTTATATCATCACTCAAGCATTTCTCAGATGAGAAGGTTACCTTAGAATAGTGGGGGAATAATTTTTTATGTTAAAACCAATCTGATTTACACTGGTGTGACATATACCAAGCTTATACGTGTACACAGTGGACCAGACTAACACCTGATCAAATACAGATCAGTACTCACTTCACTTTGCAGCTGTCTGTGCAGAGTCTCCTTGTGAGTTTCAAACTTCTTATGTCCTAACATGATAGTAGCTTCTACTTTCTTCAACTGTTTCTGCAAATTTACCAGTTCGGGAGATAACTGAGCTATACCTAAGAAGGTAAAAAAGCCTGGTGATTATCAACAGTAAGTTTTCTCATTTCACTTAACAAAAGCAGCTAAAGATATTTTAAATTGTTCTTTCTTTTCTTTGTACACATGTAGTTATTAACATCATATTAATTCTATGGAATAGACTAGGAGCACAAATTTCAGAAGAATATAATGCATGCAAATACAAAATTCACTACTCTTTCTAATGCAAATAAAAAAATTTTTTTCAAACCCTCTAATTAACCTGAAAGCTGCCTCTTTCCTCTATCACACACAGGAGGCATAGAAGGAGCACTCTATCAAAATCTGTTAACTACCCTTAGGTCTAATCTGATCTGTGCACCAGCCAGCAGCACTAGGGGTTGAAGCAGGCATCAGATGGAGTTCCACCATTTCAGTCACTGAAGAACCCTCTAAAGCAGTAGTTTTCAACCTTTCTAATGCCGTGACCCTTTAATACAGTTCCTCATGTTGTGGTGACCCCCAACCATAAAATTATTTTCGTTGCTACTTCATAACTGTAATTTTGCTACTGTTATGCATCGTAATGTAAATATCTGTTTTCTGATGGTCTTAGGTTACTGTTATGAATCGTAATGTAAATATCTGTTTTCCAATGGTCACGACCCACAGGTTGAGAACCGCTGCTGTAGAGCCTAAGACCATTGAAAAACACAGATATTTACATTACGATTCATAACAGTAGCAAAATTACAGTTATGAAGTAGCAATGAAAATAATTTTATGGTTGGGGGTCACCACAACATGAGGAACTGTATTAAAGGGTTGCAGCATTAGAAAGGTTGAGAACCACTGCTCTAAAGGGTGATTCATGTAGGTTAGTCACTAAGGGTGGTGTAGTTCTCTGGGCTAGTAATGGGGCCATGCTATTATCTCCTTGGGCCCATAGTAGGAGTAGAGAACCTTTTTTCTGCAAGGGCCATTTGGATATTTATAACATCATTTGCAGGTCATACAAAATTATCAACTTAAAAATTAGTCTGCTATATTTGGTCAAACATTTAATTAACTCACCCCTAAAGCCTTGGCAGGGCCAGACCAAAAGATTTTATGGGTCTTCTATGGCCTGTGGGCAGGACAGTCCCCACCCCTGGCCTAGAAGATCAGGGAGAGAAGAATTCCAAGAATTTGGGGAGAAAGATCTGGCACAGGCACAGAGCAATGGTGAAAGATCATCCTGTAAGCATTGGGCCAGCCCACAGCCAATATACTCAGTGGGGGTGGGGGTGCAATGAAGGAGAGGGAATAACAACCTCAACCTCACTCTCATTCCTCCTCAGTGGCCAAACCTGAGCAGCAGAGGGTGGGGGGAGATTTGTACAATCCAAAGAGGCAGATTAGTAGTTTAAAAATACTTCTTAGTGACACAAATAATATACAACAGCAAGCAAAAAGGAAGTAACTTCAAATTGAAAATCTTAATTTCATAAAATTTTCCTGATTGAAGCCTTCCTTACAGGTACAAAGCATAGTTTCATGCTACTAAGCTAATATGAATTACAAAGACATGCAAACCAGGAAAAAGACATACGGTTTAAGAGATACAAGTTTTCATTTCTGCTCTCTTCCAGTTGTTGTTTAAGTAATTTATTTTGAGCCTGAAGTTCTAATTTCTCTTCTTTTAGAAGTGAATAGTCACTCATCTCTTTCATCTTTTCATTCAGCAGGTGGTTTTGATTGGTTATTGCCAAGAACTGGGCCTTGAGAGATTCGAGCTCAAGCTGGAATTGAAAAAAAAAAAAACCATGCATTTGAACAGTTACTGCAGTACAGCTTACGCAAAAACTGGCAGGCTGCTGTAAGAGGGGAGTCATAATATAAGTAAGGTCACTGGACAGAGACTCATTCTCTGAAATAAGAAGAGCCTGATTCCAACAAGGAATCTCATCTTTTGCCCTGGAGGGGGCGGGGGAAGTTCATCTAACTTTATACTTATTCACAACCCTGGCCTACAAAGCAAGTGCTTCGGATTAAGTTTGTTACCTGTTTTCCAGATACAACTAAGGTCCCAACAGCAATCAAAGACTGTAGCAATGTTTTTAAATATGAAAAGCTGAGCTATCACAAACATGCTGTGGTGCCTTCCTTTTTTTTATACATCTCATGTTTACACACAAAAGTCTACAATGTTCTCAAATAAATAGGTCATTACAGCTGCAAAAATACATTTTATGTGCAGGATATATCCAGGTACATCAAGTTCCAGCTCTATCCTTCAGGCAGCACACGTGATGAACAGAAGGAAAATAAAGTGGCATGTGAAAAACGCATCTCATTCTGATCTCAACCTGTAAAATCCCGATGTAATGACAGGAATGTTCACCTTCTGCTGATGGGAAGGAAGAAGAGGCTGAAGCAGAAACTAAAAGCACTGGCCACCTGCTATGGGCTAGGCACATAAGTTAGCTCACCATGGAACCTCAATCACCCCATGTTTAAGTAACTTGTTTGAGGCACACAAGCAGGAAGGGAGAGACACAGATTTAAGCAGGACTCCAGGCCCCAAAGGACATACTTCCCATGCTTCCCTGTGAGACTAAGACTGAAAGGAAGAACTACTAAATTAACTTAAGTTGGCCCATCACCTTCTTAGTCATAAAATAAACAGTCCAAACCCATCAAGCTAAATAATGTATGACTGAAACTAAAATTTCATCTACTGCTAACATTGACTTCAAAAACCAATAGGCTTAGCAATTACCTCAAGTTCTTTCACACGGGTTGCAGGATTGCATTCTTCTTCCTGTTTTGAATTGGCAGCCGTGGGCAGCTCTTGCAAAAGAATAGCTTCTTCTGAAAGAGAAAGCCAACCAATTAAAATCATGTTTTTCTAGTGAATAAAAACTCATTTAAGAATTTATGGACAATGTCAGACCTAATGACCGTTATTTCATCATCTAAAAGAGCAGGTGTCAAGAGTCAAAAATCAGTAGGGAAAGCAAGAAATAAGCCCTATTACCCAAAAGGTGATGGGAAGTCTTAATGGTCACGTATGTGATGAACTTCCTTCCACTACACATACTAACCAGTCGCACCAGGTGCTCAGAGCCCTCATGCCCAAAGATCTGAATTTCTGTAAATACAAAGATTTGTCTTATGATTTTTGTCGCTATTTCATCATTTTCACTTCATTCAATATGAGTCTATGCAGATATATCATAAAAAAAAATTAGCTGACTACACGATGGTACTAATTCCTAAAGAAATATTAGTCTAGTCTCCACAAGACACTAGGTGACCTTATGGGTCTTTATCAAGTACCCAGCTCTGGTTTATTCCAAGTCCTTTGAAATTTCCACTTAAGTCCAACTTCTTTTCATAGGCAAGTTTCTAGAAATATATTGAAATGTAAAATATCAAGAGATTGAAAAATTATTCAACTTTGCTACTCCTGGGTTAGTTATAAAACAGTTTAGGAAGTTATAATGTCAGGTAAAAATACCATGAGGTGCCCAAACCGGTTTGGTTCAGTGGATGGAGCGTCGGCCTGCGGATTGGGGGGCCCCGGTTCAATTCCGGTCAAGGGCATGTACCTTGGTTGCGGGCACATCCCCAGTGGGGGGCGTGCAGGAGGCGGCTGATCGATGTTTCTCTCTCATCGATGTTTCTGATTTTCTATCCCTCTCCCTCTCTCCCTTCCTCTCTGTAGGAGGTCAATAAAATATATATATTTTTAAAAATACCATGAGGCATAAAAATATATTACAAGTATGCCCTAGCCCAGTGGTCGACAAACTCATTAGTCAACAGAGCCAAATATCAACAGTACAACAATTGAAATTTCTTTTGAGAGCAAAATTTTTTAAACTTAAACTTCTTCTAACACCACTTCTTTAAAATAGACTCACCCAGGCCGTGGTATTTTGTGGAAGAGCCACACTCAAGGGGCCAAAGAGCCGCATGTGGCTCGCGAGCCAGAGTTTGCCAACCACGGCCCTAACTGGTTTGGCTCAGTGGATGGAGCATCGGCCTGTAGACTGAAGGGTCCCAGGTTCGATTCCGGTCAAGGGCACATGCCTGGTTGCGGGCTCAATCCCCAGTGGGGTGTGTGCAGGAGGCAGCCAGACAATCAATGATTCTCTCTCATCTTTGCTGTTTCTCTCTCTCTCCCTCTTCCTTCCTCTCTGAAATCAATAAAAATATATTAAAATAATTTTAAAAAAATAAGGACCCAGGTCACAGGGAATGGAGAAGGTAAAATTTTCCATGAATAAAAAATGAAGTCTCTCATGCTTAAAACCACAATGAGATATCACCTCCCACTTGTCAGAATGGCTATCATCAATAAATCGATAAATAATAAGTGCTGGCCAAGATGTGGAAAAAAGGGAACCCGCATACCCTGTTGGTGGGAATGCAGATTGGTGCAGCCACTGTGGAAAAACAGTGTGGAGTTACTCCCAAAAAAATAAATAAATAGTAAGACAGCCATATGATCTAATAATTCTACTTCACGGTATATGTAAAAAACAACAACACACTAATTTGAAAAGACAACATATGCACCCCTATGTTCACTGCAGCATTACTAGTAACAGACAAGATTTGGAAGCAACCTAGACTACCATCAATAGATGGATGTATGGATAAAAAAGATGTGGTATATTACTCAGCCATAGAAATGAATAAAATCTTGCCATCTCTGAAACATGAATGAACCTAGAGGATATTATGGTGAAATAAGTCACAGAGAAAAACAAATATCCTATGATTTAACTTATATGTGGGAATCTTAACAAATAAAAATAAATAAACAAAACAACAGCAACAAAAAACAGGCCCATGAATATAGGTAACAAGCAGGTGGTGGCCAAAGGGGAGGGAGAAAAGTAGATTGGGGAAGAAAAACCTCCTGAATACCCTACTTCTTCTCAGGTTAAGGTCATTTTTGACATGTAAAATTAAAAGGACAAAATAATGATTAATTTTGTAGTAACAATAAAATGTAAGCTATAAATATATATATATATATATATATATATATATATATATATATATATACACACACATACACAGATATTTATATATTTAAATTTAGAACAGGCCCAATTTAGGAAGCTAATAACCTATATCAGAAATTTAAAAATGCAGCTTTCTTCTCCGCAAGAATCACCTTTATTCTTCCTGTCCTCTTCAACCAGTTTGTTAGTTCTATCGAAGTAGTCATCCTTTAGCTCAAGTTGATACCTGAGAATTAGAATGACTAAAATGAGTTTCTTGTCACTTTCCTGGATAGATTCCTATCAATGTATGGGTTTCTGTGGCACCTGGGCACGAACATGGCCATGCATAACTTCAAGGACTCTCAGTACTAAGGCCAGAGATCCAAATTCTGAATATAAAACTTGCTACAATCCTGTAAATTGGTCACCAAAACTCAGGTTATTGTGAGGTTACTGAGAACAATTATTCCATGGTGGTCTGGACTGGCACACAAATGTAAATTAAGTTCAATTTACACTGGTACAACTGACTCTAAATCTCAAGAGATAAGAAGTCAGTCACATCCACCTGCCTTGGCCTGTCCCCTCCCACCCCCCAGAAGAACTTCTGCCTCAAGGGCTGGGCATAGTGTTCAGAGCCAACTTAGACCACCTTCATGTCTGGGTTAGCAATACCAAAAGCACACTTTCAAGAAGTTTTACGTATCTCCATCAACTGCCACTAGTAGACGTTTCAGTTCAAAGATAGAAGGAAAGAGAAGCACTCTTGTGGTGAGTATCCTGTGAACTCCAATCCTTGCTAAAGTCATAGAGGATACCCAAACCAGACAACACCAAACAGTTCATGATCTGTGAGGCAGTGGAAAGTTAACATACACACTTATTCATTCATTTATTCCTAAAGGTTTAATAATTACAGACATGTCAGTGTGTGCTACGATACTCGAGAAGCTGACATACTATATGTAGAGATAACACCCATCATTTCAAAATCTATATATGGAAAGGTATTATATTTTTTAAATTAGAATTATTTTAAAGAATAAGCTCAAGAAACCTTTGCAAGTACTATGTAATGTAATATCATGACAAATTACGGGCAAGGCAGTAAAAAGAGGCCACTTATTAAGACATACCAGAACTTAGTTGAGTCATCCCTTCACCAAGAATTCATGTATTCAAATGAATAGTATATGAACACTTATGTGCTAGACACTACACTGAGCACTGTAAAGTTACCATATGGGCTTAATGTCTGCACTGAGATGTTAATCACTGCAACACATTAAAACTCAGATTATAGGAAAGTCGTATTAACCATAGTTATCATATTTTCCTTTCCCTGTATAATTTTTTTTGCTTCATTGTTAATTTTCATTTATTTCTTTTGATTCTGGCTTTGCATAATCTCGAAGGAATACAAGGCACATGTTCCCTAACAAACATTATAACCACTAGGCAGAATCCTACCTAATAATAGACAAATATGCAAATTGTCCGCACCTTCGCTACACCCAAGCCACGCTCACCAGCCAAAGCCACGCCCACCAGCGAGTATGCAAATTCCCCCAACCAAGGTGGCGGTTAATTTGCATACGCTGAGGGAGGGAGGAGTGAAGACTGAAGACAACTTAGAAGGAAGAGAGAGGAAAAGCGGAAAGCAAGGTGGCTGCCAGAGGGAAAGCCCGGGCGGGGCGGGGCGGGGCGGGCGGCAGCGGTGTGCGGGTGCAGGCGCTGTGGCCACGGCGGCAGCACACACGGCCTCAGCGGCTGCTTGCAGGATTCTTCCTGCAAATGGGCTACTAGTAATTTATAAATTGCTAGACACCTCCATCTTAGTGGCAAGTAAGTATAAGTGGGGGAGAAGAAAAAGAGAACTAAGAGAGATTATAATTCCAGCCCTGGTCAGCCTGACTCAGCTGGTTGAAGCATTGTCCTGTGCATTGGAAGGTTGTGGGATCAATTCCTGATCAGGGCACATACAGGAGGCAACAGATCGATGTTTCTCTCTCATGTTGATCTTTATCTGTCTCTCTCCTTTCCTCCCTAAAATTATTTTTTTATTTTTTTTTATATATTTTATTGATTTTTTACAGAGAGGAAGAGAGAGGGACAGAGAGTTAGAAACATCAATGAGAGAGAAACATCGATCAGCTGCCTCTTGCACACCCACTACTGGGGATGTGCCAGCAACCAAGGCACATGCCCCTGACCAGAATCGAACCTGGGACCCTTGAGTCCGCAGGCCGACGCTCTATCCACTGAGCCAAACCGGTTTCGGCAAATTATTTTTTTTAAACTTTATTTTTTTAAAAGTTGATCAAGTGAGACCTTAGATCAACCACTTTTATAGCGTATCTAGTGTGAGCTGAGCAACTCACAAGGTGCCCGAAAATGAAAGCAAATCACAGACCCTCAATACATGTTAGAAAAGCTACGAATAATGCAGAGCAGAGGCTGCTATTCTCTGTACTGTAACTCTGCAAAACTATCTTAAATACTCATGAGAAAGGCTTGATTGTCAATGAAAACACGTATTTTTAAAACACTTATCACCATAAAATGTTAAGTCTTATCTAATTCACTACTGTTGCCGTATTTCCATCAACTTAATTCAAACATATTACTTATTTAAGAACACCAAACATTTTCTTTAGAATTTCATTCTTGAGCTTTGGTCACAGGTCTCCTCCATGCTCTTTATATTCAGGCTCCTGTCTCCTAAGTGCATCAGCCACACTTTTATGATTTTCTTCTGATATTAGCAAAAATATAAAAAGCAAATAAAAAACTGTAATACCTGAAGTAAAGACTTTAGGAGAAAAAATAACATAATTTTAGCTCCACAAGCTAAAACTATTATATGACTGTCACTGCTGGGAAGTAAATGGAAAGAGCCAGATTCCTCCATCTATCTTATGAACTAACCAAGTTACGTGGGATCTGAAGTAGCAGATGGAGAGGCATGGTGGCACCAGGCTGCAGGGAGTGTGCAAGTTTCAAGACCAATGTGCTTTTTCATTGAAGATGATCAACACTTAAAAAATGGTTGCAGGTAACGAACGGCCATAATAAATTCAGAGGTGAAAAGCTACAAACAAAACTTAAGTTAGTGTGCTTTAGTACTTATGTCTTCAGTAAGATTATTTCTGTGAGATTTAACTGATTAGCCCATAGATATGAGACAAAAGATTTGTTTTTGGCATTTAATAACCTGGTGAATGAATACTGGAGTGCTGAATAATAGAAAAAGATAGATGGATCAGAATTTCCAAATACTGAAGAATGGAATGGTCTTCCCTTAGATCGAGCCAGGGAAAGTGCTAGGGAATGTTGACCATTCCAAGCAAAAGATAAAAGCTCTATGTGTTAACACCCTCTGCTGACTAATATGTAAAGCAAAGGAGCGGTAAATTATACTTATTAGCTTACTAGACACCTGGTGCATGAATTCATGAATGGGTGGGGTCCCTCCACTAGGCCAACAATCGGGGATCGTCATCTCACCCAGTCCCGATTGGGGCAGGTGGCCAGGGAGGGACCACAGGGGGGCTCCAGGGCATGTCCGGTCCCGTCTCGCCTGGTCCTGATTGGCCGGACCCCAACATCAAGCTAACCTACTGGTTAGAACATGTGCCCTCTGGTGGTTAGTGCACATCATAGCAACCGGTCAGTCGACCACTCGGTCGGACATTTAGCATATTACACAGATACATAGATACATAGATAGTAACTCATTGGGCAGAATGCTCAGCATGCACTTTCCCCTGCCCCTGGCCTTGGAGACTGCATGTCCTACAAGGCTCTGGCACCCTCCAGCTGCCACATGAAGTAAACTGCATCGTATGTGTGGAAACCCTTTGCAGGCTCCATTGGTGTGTGTTTACTTCGCTGCAGTTCTAATTACCCCAACATAAGGAGAGACACCCTCATTATCAGGTAACACCATCATGGTAAGACCCTTGCTCAGTCTACTGCAGTAGTTTTAAATAGGCCATGGCGTCACCCTAGATGGTTTGGCTCAGTGGATAGAGCCACGGCCTGTAGACTGGAGGGTTCTGGGTTCAATTCCAGTCAAGGGCACATTCCTCAGTTGCGGGCTTGATCCCCAGTAGGGGGCGTGCGGGAGGCAGATCGATTCTCATATTGATGTTTCTATCTCTCCCTCCCTCTGCCTTTCTCTCTAAAATCAATAAAAATACATTAAGAAAAATAAAAATAAATAGGCCATTAATCAAACATCACTGCTCTCCATCCAGTCCCCTCATACCCTCTTTTGTCTTCGACCCTCCCCACACACACACACCTTGCTGGGGTCTGTAAAATGGGGTCAGGATTTCTACTTCAACCAAGGGCAAAGCTTCCGCATGGCCCTCCTTCCCCCCACCCCCCGTTTTTGTCCCCAGTTCTATGGGGTCTCTCCCTCCCTGCCCTCCATCTGACTTGGTGGGCCCTGCTCTGCCCCCTCCTCCTGCGACCTCCTGTCTGCAGCTGCCCCCTTTCTCCTCTGGGGGTGGAGCTCTCCAAAGGCTGTGTGGGGTCAGAGCAGGGCTGTGCAGGGTTGGGTGGGACAGGTGAGGCAGTGTGGGGCGTGCAGTAGTGTGGAGCTGTGTGGGGCAAGCCCAGGCTTTGGATAAGAGTTGGGGCCTCAGAGAAGACCTGTGGTCTCAGAGAAGAGCTGGATTGACAGGTCACCAGGAAAAGGAGGGAGGGACAAGGAGCCTGTCCTGTGGGAGAAGCACAGGGTTCCTCGGCTGCCCCCACCCAGCAGCTTTTCTAGGCCCCTGCACAGCTATCACCCTCCACCCCTTGCTGCCTCCGCTTCAAGTTTTGGACTTGGTTTCTTTGACTCAGCCCCGCCCCACTCTGTGCTTCATTCTGGGAGCTGAGGCCGCACCTTGGCTTTGGGCAGGCATGCCTGGCCTGTCCCCCATAATGGTGCTACCCACTCTGCTGGAGTACGTACTTAGTGAAACTTAACAAATAAAAATAAGCTGCTCAGAAGATTGTAAATTGCACACTGAGAATGCCACAGACTGTGGAGGGCTGCACAGTCCATGGCTCTCAGATCATGTGTAGTGGCCTGCCCAGCCACCCGGTCTCTCCTGGCTCCCGCCCCGCTCAGGCCAAACCCTGGGAACTTCCTGATGGCTCTTACCTCATACCTCACTTTCCAGTCCAGCCCAACAGCGCCCACAGCAAGCTAACCTACTAGTTGGAGCATCTGCCTCCTGGGGGTCAGTGCACGTCTTAGTGACTGGTCAAGCAGTTGAACTCACAGCAGAACTCCAGTTGAGGGGATAATTTGCATATTAGGCTTTTATTATATAGGACTAGAGGCCCAGTGCATGAAAATCGTTTAGGGAGGTGGTTCCCCTCAGCCCAGCCTGCACCCTCTCCGATCCGGGACCCCTCGGGGATCGGGCCTAAACCAACAGTGGGACATCTCTCTCACAATCTGGGACCGCTGGCTCCTAACTGTTCACCTGTCAGCCTTCCTCTAACTGCCCCCCCGCCTGGTTGCCCCCAACTACCCCCCTCCCGCTGGCCTGGTTGGCCCTTACTGCCCCCCCTTGCCAGCCTGGTTGCCCCCAACTGCCTCCCCTGATGGCCTAGTCCCCCCTTACTTTCCCCACCCTTCTGGCCTGGTAGCCCCCAACTACCCCCCTCTACCGACCTGGTCGCCCCCAACTGCCTGCCCCACCAGCATGGGCACCCCTCACTGCCCCTCCTGCTGGCCTGGTCGCCCACAAGAGCCCCCCGTGCCGGCCTGGTCGTCCCACGCAGCCTGCTGTTCAGTCATTTGGTCGTCCCTCACTAACCCCCCTACCGGCCTGGTCACCCCACACAGCCTGCTGTTTGGTCATTACTGTTACTGTGACAGCATCCTGGACAATTTGCATATTCCTCTATTATTAGTATAGATATCAGCGATTTTCAACCTTATTTATCTCTGACACACATAAACTACTAAAATTCTGCAGCATGCCAAAAATATATTTGCCCATTAAAAAAACAACAGGTATATTTTTGATTCATTCACAATGAACAGCTATTCTGTGTTGACTGTTGTCATTTTTTTATTTGAAAATCTGAGGAAAAAGAGGTTAATGCCCCTGACTACAGTCAGATATTGCATGTTTTAAATATTCTTGCAGCACACCAGTTGGAAATCGCTGGCTTGTATGTCACTTTCCTTTTCTCTCATGATCAATTTATCACTTCAGTACTGCTTAGAACAGAGTAATGTAGGCAGAGATGAAAAATAAAATGAATTAAGCCTACATAAATGAGCTAACAGTATTAATGAAGAAGAGTATCTGTGAGAGTCAACTAATAGTAGAACCTAATGGAAAAGAAAGCTCATTGCATAAACTAGACTGGTGAACTTGCTATTAATGGCAGGTACAATGTTAAGAATTAAATATTGGTAAGCATTTAAAGTACACACACATCCATCACCCAGTACAAATCAAGTCAGAGCCACTGCACTGAGTTACTACTGAAAGAATAATAAAGAGTTTTTTTAAAAGCTGTTTTATCTCAACTCCCCCCCCAAGGTTTCTCCCCCTGTGCTGGTAAAGCTGAGCGTGTATTTTATCTCAGCTCCTCAAGGTCCCTCTCCCAGTGATGGGAACAAGACCATTAAAGCTGTGTGTCTTCGAGCAAAGAATAAACAGAGCAGTGTTATGTTGTTCAGACAAAAAGAGAAACATAGAATATGAAATTACCAGATGGGATTGTTGTTGCCCTATCATAAAATATGTAACTAACAGCTCCCCTTTGGAATTTCCCGGCAGCTTTTGGTCCCCTTCTGCTCCCTCCCGTGTGTGACCCCTCCCAACGTGTAATTTTTGCCTATATAAGCTTGTAAAATTTCCCACTGGGCTGTTCAACTCCTCTGCTCCTGCGTGAGTCACGAGTTGAGCCCCAGCATACTGGAATAAAGCCTCTTGCTGTTTGCATCAAGTGACGCCTCCTGTGGTTGATTGGGGTTGCCGTCAATTCGGGGGACAGAGTAAGGGTCTCCTTTTGGGGGTCTTACATTTGGTGCGTTGGCCGGGAAGTTGACGGCCCCCCCTCATCTGCGGAGTCGACCTTGGAGGTAAGAAGGGGTACCCCGAAGTCTGGTTCTGTGTGCGCACTTCTGGTTTTGCAGCCGTTCGGCGACTCGTGAGAGTGACTGAACAGTGGTCGGTAGATGTGCCTGGAGGACCACAGGTTGCAGCCCTGGGGGACGCCCCACGGGTGGAGGAGAGCCAGGGATGCCTGGTGGTCTCCTGCTGTAAGGGCGCTGATCGGGTTAAGATCGCGCCCATCTGGGGGGGTGCAAAAACCCCCGTCTGGAGGGGAGTGGCTTCCCCTCAAAACTCTGGGACGAAGCGGGTCGCTCCCGCTGGTTGGCACAGGGCCATCGTCCAGCTGTTCCCGGGTGTCTTTGTCTGTTTGGTTTCTGTGTCTTTCTGTGGACTTCTGTGGACTTACTGGACGGACGTTATGAGATAGACTCAGTCCACTCCAAGTGAGTGGAAAGGGGAGCTTAACCCCCCCCCCCCACCCGGAGGCCATAGAGCTTCCTCAGGCAAATTAATCAGGTGACTGTTTAAACTCTGGTAAATATCTAATAGGAGTCAAAAACTCAGACTGTTTAGTATCTAAATATAAATGTGAAAGTATTTGTTGTCTCTTTCTGCTGTTTATTTAAAGATGGGGCGGACCTGCTGTGGCGGAATACAAAGGTCTTTAGCAGCTGCTGAGACACCTTTTTCTCAGAGTCCTTTGTTCTCCGTCAGAGAGGGAATCAGCCCACTTAGATGATAAAAATTCCTCTGTCTGTATAAATGAAGGTTTCAGTTTGCTCTGATTTGTGAATTTACTGTATTAAATTGAATTTTAAAGTCCTAGGGTTGATTTGAAAGTATACATTTATAACATTTCAAAGAACAAAAGAACTTTTATTTACAGCTTCCTTATCTCTTTTGGTGCTGGGAGACTCCCAGCTAACAGCTCCACAGGGCGAAGAGATTTTCAAGGTCCTGTCCCTGCCTGTGACATCATAGTCCAACGTGAAATTAAGGCTGAAGTTACTATTAACTCTTTAGAGACACCGTTAACCGTTTGTTTAACTTACTGTTTTCAGTTATTAGGATCCTCATAGAGGACACAACCTGATCTTTCCCTTCCTCTCTCATTCTGATTCTAATAGCATCTGTAACTGGATTAAAAACCTTTTCTTTCAGGAGGCCATCCAGGCTTTCAGCTCACAAGAGATCTCCTCCTGCGAGAGGAGAGAGGGACCCCCCAGAAGGGGCTGGAGGCTCTCCCTCCCAACAGGTGTTTGTTTTGTATTTTGTCATGTTGGTATCAGGACTGTTTGTTTTGTCTTTTTGTCTTATATTTTCTGTCATAATTGGGATATTATTTGTTGAGTTTTGATTTGTCAAGGTTTTGTCAGTTTGTTATCAGTTTGTTAAAATCCTCTCAGAGGAGAGGACATTGAGTGGTTCTTCCCTTCCTGTTTAACCTTTGACTGTGTAATTGAATTACTGAGCTTTTATCAAGGTTTTGCCTCTCCTGAAATAATGCTCTATGTGTAACCTGTCCCTCCCCGAGCCAGACTGCAGGATGACTTTTCCTTCAACACATTGGTCCCACCAACTGGCCTATGGCAGAAGCCAGAAAAAGCGACGGTAGGAAAGGGAGACCCCCATCAGGGGACTTAGAGGCAGTATTCCTGTTATCTACTTAGATCCCAAGAATATAAAAATACTTATTTACTGAAATGATATAAGGACAGATATTTGTTTGATATTTTGTTGTCTGCCTGGTTATAATTATTTGTTCATATATAGAAGTCTGTAAAAAGAAATAAGAAACATTTAATTTGTTTAGGGCTGAGTACTCTGACACATAGCAAATCGCCCTGAGTGGCCACTGGGATTTCTTTTTTCCCAGGGGTGTTTGCTCTCTGACAGAGGGGGAATCGGCCCGCCTAACAAAATTTCTGTCTATATTTATTAATTTAAAGGTATAACGTTGTAACAATTGTGGTCCAAGAGATTAAAAGCAAGGACCAAATTTTAAAGTTAACTATTTATAAGAAGGAAGCTTGAGCTGGCAAAGTCACCAAGTCTGCCCAACAAGCTCAAAAACTAAATGAATCTTATTTCTGACACCTGCTGCCACCCAGTCTTAATCAATGGTGGAAAAAGGTCTCAGAAGTGTTTGTCTCAATTGGCCATTTAACTTTGATGTGATTAATGATTACAGCACATTGTAAAATCTTTAGGAAGGAAAGAAAAATATTTTGTGGGCTACTTGGTCCTTGTATGTGTGTGTCAACTCTTAAATTGTAGTTTTAAAATCAGTAATTTTAATAGAAACACACTCAAACAGAGAGGCTTTTCAGAAAGGTCAGGGAGTCTGATTGCAGTGTAAGGGTCACTGGTTCCCCCCCTGCCACCTTCATTGGCAGGAGACAAGCGCTTTTCCCAGTGGGAACAGAGTGTGGACTGCCAGATGAAAACGCCTAGGTGGGAGCCTTCCTTCGCCACCTGGGACCCGCGCTGAGCTCCCTGCCTCCGCCCACCTGGTGTCCATCCCCTCCAGGGGTTATTTTGAGTAGCTGCTGGAGGCAGCGATGAAGAGGGAAATTCCCTTGTGACCCCCTGCGCCCCAATGAGACCCAAGAACCCCTGACGACTCCTTGGACACTTTTCACCGTGTTCTGTTAGGGGGCTTAAAAAAGGCACAGCTAGTAATTCCCCTTTTCAGGCTTATCAGAACCTGAGATCATTATCTATAGGAAGAATGTGGCCAATTGGGACTCAAGTGGCTAGAGGCCTGGCTAGCCTGGGAACCGGCTACAGAGCCTGCTCCCTCCCCCGCTGCCTTTTCTAGCATACAATACTGAAACATTGATTGCTAGACATGTTTAGAAATACTTAATAGAAGGTCTGAGGCATGGTTATGCAATTTTAAAGGACATAGAAGGAAGGTTTAAAGGCTAATTTAAAATTGTAAAGATTTTTGTAAAGGTTTGTGCATGTAATGAGATAGAACAGAGAAAAATAGAAAGAAAAAAAGGTCAGCAGCAAATAGGAAGGAATTAATATGCTTATTGTAGGAAGCGAGGGCACTGCAAGAGAAAATGTCCTGGCAGGTTACCTAGAGAAGCATAAGGGGAGACTCAGACTCCAAGGGTCTTTAACTTAGAGAAAGAGAACTGACAGAACTGGGGCTCCTTTCCATTGAGCCCCCAGGAGCCCAGAGTAACCTTACAAGTGGGGGGCAAAACTGTTAATTTCCTGGTGGACACTGGGTCAGCCTATTCAGTCTTGACAGAGCCGATGGGACCCATAACCTCTAAGAAGACATCAGTCCAGGGAGCCAACGGACAAATTTCCTGTTTTCCTTGGACATCAAAAAGGACTGTAGACCTCGAAAGGACACAGTAACGCATTCATTTCTAATCATGCCAGAATGTCCGTACCCCCTGTGTAGACGTGACCTCCTACAGAAACTATTTGGATATGCCACCATATCCTTTGAGGGGGACGGAGCGGGAATTCCTACGGGCAGTTGGATACTGCCACCTGTAGATATCGGGGCTCGTGGAGATTGTTAAACCTCTGTACTCAAGTACTAGGGGAATGCATCCACTGAACTGGACCGAAGTGGAACAACAGGCCTTTGAGAAGCTAAAGAAGGCTCTCGTCTCAGCACCTGCCCTGGCCTTGCCAGACGTCACGAAGCCCTTCCGCCTCTACGTGAGTGAGGTAAGGGGCATTGCCAAAGGGGTTCTCATTCAGACTCTAGGTCCCTGGAAGAGACCTGTTGCCTATCTGTCTAAGAGGCTAGACCCCGTGGTAGCAGGGTGGCCAACGTGCCTCCGGGCAGTGGCCACCACAGCATTGCTGGTAAAGGAGGCAGATAAGTAGACTCTGGGTCAGGAACTAGCCCTGACAACACCCCATGGTGTGGAGGCCCTCCTTCGAGGTGCTCCGGAGAGATGGATGTCAAACACCAGGATCACTCAGTGCCAAGCTCTTCTCCTGAACCAGCCCTGCGTCCGGTTCCATAAGACACTGGCCATCAACCCTGCCAGCCTGCTTCCAGATGATGACCCCGAGGAACCCATTCAGGACTGCACAGAAGTAACAGACGCAGTACGAACAGCTCGTCCAGACCTGACAGATGTCCCGCTATCATCACCAGACAAGGTACTGTTCACGGTTGGGAACAGTTATGTTCAGGATGGCATCCGATATGCAGAGCAGCGGTAGTAGCCCTGGACCGCACCATTTGGGCACAGTCCTTAAATAGGGGAACCACGGCACAAAAAGTCGAACTTTTGGCCTTAATCCAGGCCCTTCGATGGGGACACAATGCCATCCACCGGGAAAGAGGGTTACCAACTGCCGCGGGAAAGGACATTAAAAGTAAAAAAAAAATTTTAGCCTTATTAGAGGTCATCTAGCTCCCAAGGGCAGTTGCAATAGTGCACTGCAAAGGACATCAGAAAGGGGAGACAATTGAAGCCAAAGGAAATAGAGCCGCAGACCAAACTGCCAAGGAAGCTGCCCAAAAACCAATGGGGCCTTTACAAATTTTAGTAACCCTGCCGTACCTGGACCTACACAGACACCCTCTTACACCAAACAAGAGGAGGAATTGGCAGAACAGAAGCAAGCCATCAAAGGACCAGATGGTTGGTGGATCCTACCAAATGACAGACTGTTGGTCCCAGAGGCTCTAGGTCGGACGTGAGTTGCCCAGTTACACCAGGCTACCCACTTGGCATCACCAAGACTTCTGAACTTCTGCGAGGCAGGTACTACCAAGCTTAGATAAGGTAATTAAAGGCATAGTCACTAGAAGTAGTATCTGTGCACAGGTAAATGCTAAGCAAGGTAAGAAGGTCCCCCTGAGAATTCAGGCCCCACGAAAATTCCCCAGGAAAGCATTGGGAGGTAGATTTCACAGAGATTAAGCCACCAGCGTCAGGGTGTAAGTATCTGCTAGCTCTCATAGACACCTTCTCGGGTTGGGTTAAAGCATACCCCATTAGGACAGAAACTGCCTCTATAGTTGTCAAGAAATTACTCCAGATTATACCTAGCTTAGGGCTGCCAATAGTCATAGGATCAGATAACAGCCCCGCCTTTGTAGCCAAGGTATTTCTAGGTATAGCTCAAACCTTAGGCCCAGAATCTAGACAGGCGTGAGCAGGACTCTAAAAGTACTTTAACTAAATTTAACTG
This sequence comes from Cnephaeus nilssonii, assembly GCF_951640355.1. Lineage (NCBI taxonomy): Eukaryota > Metazoa > Chordata > Mammalia > Chiroptera > Vespertilionidae > Cnephaeus > Cnephaeus nilssonii. The sequence goes on along the minus strand of NC_137096.1, from coordinate 4,837,715 downwards.
AACCAACCTCCTGCCCTTCGCTATCTTATGGGCCAAGTGTACCCCCCTACCAGAAGGGGTTCCCCCTTCGTTTGTGATCATGTATAGTAGACCTTCCCCCATCTTTCCCAGAGTCAGAGAGAAACTGAAAGCTGGAATTCATAACCATTCCCTTCCTTAAGTCCTTACAGGCTCTATACCCAGAGAGCCACCCATAAGCTTGTTGGAGATGCACTGCCAGTGCCCACCGCGGACCCTGTACATCCCTTCCAGCCCGGGGACTCGGTGTGGGTAACGAAGTTCACTGCCCAAGGACTCACCCCAACCTGAAAGGGATGCTACACTGTTATCCTGAGCATGCCCATGGCTGTTGAAGTGTACGGCACCCAGATCTAGCTACACCACTCCCAGCTCCTGCACCAGGAAACGGCCTGGATCCTGGCAACCAGCAGCCTCACCCGTGAGATCCCTAGCCTGGGCTCCACACAAGCCAGGAGGAGACTCGACACCTGCAGGAGGGGAAGTAGACTTCAGTGAGGACAGTACTGATGGGGACTGTGGTACTGAAATATGGTAGCAACCACACTTAGGTAAAAACTACTGTTTGAATTTTAACCCTGCTATTCTGTCTTCTGTACACACTTGCTTGCTTAGACAATAGGATAGTTTAAAAATTAATACAACCGATTCTTAAATCGCCTAGTCACCTTCATCAGGGAGAAAATAAATGCTGTGCAGGTACTAATGCTCAGGCAGCACTACCAGTCCCTCCGCCAAGGAGACAGCCTCGGAGAAGGATATATAGAGACAAAAGTTCCATGATTAGAACTTACCAAAAAGCAAATGGGGGAATGAAAGAATAATAAAGAGTTTTTTTAAAAGCTGTTTTATCTCAACTCCCCCCCCAAGGTCTCTCCCCCTGTGCTGGTAAAGCTGAGCGTGTATTTTATCTCAGCTCCTCAAGGTCCCTCTCCCAGTGATGGGAACAAGACCATTAAAGCTGTGTGTCTTCGAGCAAAGAATAAACAGAGCAGTGTTATGTTGTTCAGACAAAAAGAGAAACATAGAATATGAAATTACCAGATGGGATTGTTGTTGCCCTATCATAAAATATGTAACTAACAGCTCCCCTTTGGAATTTCCCGGCAGCTTTTGGTCCCCTTCTGCTCCCTCCCGTGTGTGACCCCTCCCAACGTGTAATTTTTGCCTATATAAGCTTGTAAAATTTCCCACTGGGCTGTTCAACTCCTCTGCTCCTGCGTGAGTCACGAGTTGAGCCCCAGCATGCTGGAATAAAGCCTCTTGCTGTTTGCATCAAGTGACGCCTCCTGTGGTTGATTGGGGTTGCCGTCGATTCGGGGGACAGAGTAAGGGTCTCCTTTTGGGGGTATTACACTACATGCACATGGAACCGTTAGATCTCACTGACTGAACGTAAGTGTGCAACATAATTTGTTAGAGTTGTTAGCTTCTTCAAAGTACTGGTCTGTTTTTACTATAGCCTGATGATGGTGTCTCACTGCTTTTCATCCCTGTAGGGAGAGGTTGGTTATAGGGTTAAGCCTCAGACTGACCTACTGGCAAAGTCAAAAACAAGTCCCAGCTTGGAGGGCACAGCCCTCTAAGCATAATTAAGCTTGATCTTGTGACTGCTCCCTAGATCTTTCCTGTGTAGCTAATGGGCTGTGGGAGGTGGAGAAAGTGCTGCCAAAACAAGTGAAACTTACAAGAACATTGTAAATTACCTTGTTTACCCCTGACTATAAATAAAACATCAGCTTTGCATTCTGGATCTGTTCTGTGGCCTCAGCCAGGCACAGAAGATCCATCTAGACCCAGCTTATTCTCTTTGTCTGTCTTTTTCTTCATCCTTCACCAGCCCTCCCTCGGGCTCGCGGAACCCTTGGCTGTGCTGGTGCGGCACAATCCCAATATCTAATATTCCCAAAGCAAAATCCTAGTCTTTGTTTAAAACCAGGTGATGGCACCTTTACAACCAAGAACTCTACCTGGCAATTAGCATTAGAATAATTAGATGTATTTAGTTTGTTTTAAACTCACAGACTTTGAGTAGTCAAAATGAAAACATTACTTACAAAAAAAAAGCTTCAATTCTTTGCTTCAGCTCCGCTTCTCTGCCTCTTAGGAAATCGATATCTTTTAGTAGAAGCTGCCTTTGAGCATAAATTTCTTTTGTTTCCATCTGTAGAAGAAAGCATTAATTTGTAGCAAGCAAGGTGAAGAATATAAAACAGATTTGTACTAATAGACTGCTTCCTATATTCCAGAGAACAAAGTGCACACATTTAGAGGAATAATTTCACTTTTAAGATATTCCACCTCAAGATATGCATTTTGCCTATTCCAGTTACACAAGAATTTACTCCCTAACCCAATGACTGTTAAACTATATTACCCTAATATTCCTTGTGTAATTATTCTACTTAATTAGCATTAAGTAGAATATCCTCAGACACTTCCTTAACATTTTGATAAGTTCTCCAGAAAAAAAAAATCAAAACAAAATGAGATAAAACTTAACAAAGTATAATCCCCATGGTTCAGTCTGAAAGTTTCAATTCATGGGCAGTTCTGACTCAGAACGAACAAGCTGGTATGACACTGTGAAAAATAGATCACACATCCATTTGCGTGTTCACTGAGCAAGGATTTACTGAATATCATGTCAGAAAGCAAACTGGGAGCTGGATATGAAAAGATGAACAGTTATAATCCCCATCTTTTAAAAGATTCACGATTTACTAAGGGAGAAACAATCATACTACTATGTGATGATTAAGGGAGAGAGAAACAATCATACTACAATGTGATGGTTTCTCAACCAGAGTCCAGTCTCCATGGCAGAAATGACACCTAAATGAGTCCATCAATGGGAGTCAGGGAAGGTGTCACCAGGAGGCAACATTTAAGCTGGAGTTTGAAGGACAGGACAGTTTTATCGAAAAAAAAGGGGATGGACAGTCAGGTGGCAGAGTAAAGGTATGGTGCCCTTTATGACAATGCCAAGCTTCTCTAGAGCCTTCAGAGAATCCCACTAAATGGAGACAGGCTGCTAACTGGTTGATCTGATCTAGTCAGTCACTTATTTTGAAGTTAAAAGTGCTAGTCTGAACACAACCATCATCTCAAAAATCAGTGCTTCCGTTTATTTTTATAGCTAAAATAAACCCAATTCCCAGAAATGCTACACAAAATCGTAGAGGGGATGCAATCACCATTAATAACTGGTTCTTACTGAGAAGCTCCAAGGAAGGTTGACACTGGGAGGAAACCTTTTACTCGACCATCTCCTGGTATCAGTAGTTCTGGCTGCACATAGGAAACCATGACCCCAATCCCTTGGTTTGACACCCCTTGGGAAAGGAACTGTTTTTCCTAAAGAAATGATCCAATCCCTTTTGCTGATGCACACTCCCCGCCATTCCTCAACCTCTCCACATCCTGTCCAGTCACTTTCCTAGGTGCCAAGATCAAAGGGCCACATGGATGATGCTTACAGCCCCGGACCCCTCTACTCCAGAGAACTTTGCCTTTGCTCGGGTGGAAGCACATTGCATTTGGTTTCCAACTTCACCTAGAACCCTAACCTGCAACTCTGTTCTCTTGGTCCACCCCTTATTCTTCCATATGTCAGTATCCCCAGACCTACTCCCTGATGTCTGCGATTGCCACATAGCTCTCCCTTCTCCCCTGGATTATTAGCCATCTACACTCTGCTCTGGTTCACCATTATGCTGAACCCCAATGTCTTCAACTTAACAGGCTGCCTTTCTCAAATCAAATAAATTCAGCTCTATAAAGCTCTACTCCCCAACTACCATATTTCTGCCCTCACTGACCTTCCAAATCCTCCCAAGAGCTTCAACAGAACAATCACCTACAACAAGCATGTCAAACTCACAGCCCACAGGCTGCATGTGGCCAACAAAGAATATTTTTGTGGCCCAGCCAATATAATGGTATGTAATTAACATTTTAATAAAAATTCCATGACGTAACCCTATCAGACCGCTGTACTGATTTTTCGGTAATTTTCGAATCTGCCGCTATACCTAATTTTTGGTACTTTGCCTAGACCTATTTAACCACTTATTTGCATGTAACTAACATTTTTCTATATCATGTTGATTTTTTCTCTTTAATGCTCAGGAGCCCAGGTATAGGGGACAGTTAGGTTCAGAGCCTTAGGTCTGATAGGGTTAATTTTTACAATAACCTGTTAAACATAATCCTATCTAATAAAAGAGAAACATGCAAATTGACTGTACCTCCACTACACCCACAAGCCATGCCCGCCAGCCAATCAGGAGCAAGCATGCAAATTAGCTCAACCAAGTTGGCAGTTAATTTGCATATCCAGGTGCAGAGCGAAGACTGAAGACAGCGTAGAAGGAAGCCAAGCGCTGCAGAAGGGAGTGAAGCCGCGGAGAAGCAAGCAAGCTGGGCGGCGGCGAAGGGAGGGAAGCAGGCAGGGTGGCGGAGGCCGCAACAGGAAGCCCTATTGCAGGAATCTTCCTGCAACAGGCCTCTAGTTATTAATAATGAACTAGGTTCACTAATGACTGATTACTATCATCGTGTTGCATTCATTTCCCTTACATGCCTTACGCACATGCGCACCACTTCTCTCCATTAATACAGAGAATATTTTAGCAGCCAATGGCCACATCATTAGACTTGTACTGACTTGTTTGGTGTGCGTAACAGGAAATATCTCACTTTCAGAGAATGAGAAGAAAAGTTTATTTGCGTTGTGCTTATTAATTTGTGCAGTTATTGTCTGGTAAGTTAATGTTCAAGGAAAAATACTAATTTTTATTAAAATGTTCTATCTTTTTTGTAATGATTACTCATTTATTTCGGCCCTTTGTATTTGGCATATCTCTATTAAAATAAACCTACCTTTCTACAAAAATTGAAGCTTTTTTTTTGCAGCCCACATAAACTTAAACCTTTTTTATTTGGCTCGTGTTAGCCTTTGAGTTTGACATGCTTGACCTACACGCACCTGGTTTGGTCTACTTCAATTCCAGGTTGCCCACTTCAGCAGGACGCTCAAAACAGATCGAGCAATCCTATCAGCTTCAGAGAGCTGCTCTGCTCCTTCTTGCCCCCACAGCAGCCATTTCATACCTCTGGTCCTCTCCTCAAAGTCACTCACTATCTAATCCTCACATCTGGCGCAATTTTAATGAGAGTGTCTCATGCTCCTGACTCGGACATTCAACTTTCACTCTTCCTTCCAGTAGTTTCGGAAAAAGAAGTCTGAGTATTCTTTTCAAAGCTGATTCTTCCAGGTGTACTCTTGACCGCAGTCCCTACTGGTCCTCTAAGTCCTCAATTGTTCCAACAAATGTCCCACCTCACTCTTAAACTTTTAGCCAATCTACTAACCGCTGCAGGAAGGAGCCATCAGTATATGATTTTAAAATATTGCTTCCTGATACTTTTGAATTCTCTCAAGGAACATCTTTTTCCAAGAAAGGAAGGCTTCAGATTTTGACAAGCTCTCTCAACATCATTCCAAAACTGCTAATTCCTTCTCAGACTTTTCTTTCTCTTCCATTTTAATTTTTACTACTTCAGTATTTTTAAAATGTTTCAACTGCCAATTGACTACAAGTCATTGTAAATAACAATACTAAACAATTAGTAATGAATTCTCCATGTTTTAGGTTTAATATTCATTAATTATACAGGATATCCCCCCAAAATGTATATATACTGTAACAGCTGACATCTCAATTGTGAAAATAAAATGTTGTTTTAATAAACACTGCCTTTATAATGATTCAAGGTGTGTTTATATATTTTTGGGACACCCTATATTTATAGTTTAATTCATCTTTAATTTCATCTCATTAACTGTTCCTGTAAGATTCATTCAAAAGGCATAAAGAAACAAAAGCAAGTGGAAAGAAAAATAATAACATGCACAACAGTATGTATCACATTAACTATAAAATAAAAGCCATATATGCAAATTGTCCCCTCAACCAGGAGTTCGAACAGGGGTGGGGCCGGCTGGCTGGCTAACCACCTGCAGCTCCTCCCCCAGGCCGGCCCTATCCCGGCAGCAGGTGGCCAGGGGAAGGGAGACCCCACCAGCCGGTAGCCACTAGGGACTCTACCCGTGCATGGGGGGATTTCGTGTACTGGACCTCTACTTTATTAATAAAGATTCTAGATATTTTCCTACATACCTAAGATTAAGGATGAAAAGATAAACAAAAATATCACCTTTGTTAACAGCAACAAGATAAACTTACCCTTTCATGCATTTCGGCCTGAAGCTGCTGTTCTAGTTCTCTCTTATATTCATTTAACTTTATTTCTAAAGATCCTAATGTTGGATGCTGAGGGTAAGCACCTGAAAACTGATCATCAATCTGTTGAAGTTTCTCAGCTATTAAAAAAAACACAAACATTAATAAGGTCAGGGAGCAAGAGGTGTGTTCAAAAGCAAAGAGTACAGGGATATGGGTAGGGGGGTCTGCAGTTTACTCTGAAATAATTCAAAAAATTAAGACACATTACTGGATGAACAGAAAGTGATCAAGCAGGCATAATACAAATTTAATGGTGCATTGTAAAACTTTCAACTTTTTTAAATGTTGGTAAATTTCTATCATAAAAGTCAGGGGGAAAGAAAGCAAAACTTAGGTCAGAAAACAATGGCATCTCTTTCCAGTCTCTTTTATGTTCTTTGGTGAAAGCTGAGTCAAAACACATGTTCAAAACACTGATCTTAAAATGAATCAAAGATCATGAATTTCAAGTCTTCCATTTTACAGAGGACACAGGTGCCCATACAGTGTAGGTGACTCCCAGAGGGATAAACAACTACATAATGGCATAAGTGGGACGAAAGCCAGGTCTGCTGATTTTCTCATTCCAGTGCTCACAGACTCGCAGCAGTCTCACAGACTTGCAACCCTCAAACCAAATGTGGATCAGAATCAAACGTTAAGAGATTGCACTCCACACCGAAAGTGCATTCTCAACCATGTGAATACCAATGCCCACCAAAAAGTATGCACAGGAAAAAAAAGAAGGCTGGCAGAAGGAGATTAAGATATTTGAATTTTCCCTAACCGGTTTGGCTCAGTGGATAGAGCGTTGGCCTGTGGACTCAGGGGTCCCAGGTTTGATTCCAGTCAAGGGCATGTACCTTAGTTGCAAGCACATACCCAGTAGGGAGTGTGCAGGAGGCAGCTGATCGATGTTTCTCTCTCATCGATGTTTCTAGCTCTCTATCCCTCTCCCTTCCTCTCTGTAAAAAAAATCAATAAAATATATATTTTTTTAAAAAGATATTTGAATTGTCTAAAAGTTATTGCTTTTTATGAGTAAGGAGGAGCAGGATTAATCACAGCATTTTAGCCAGCTGTTTTCCTTCTGAGCATACAACTAAAGGCAGAATGGTACTGTATATAGAAAGGCTGTACCATGGAAAAGGATCTGGATCATGGACCAGAAAACTTGGACTCCAGTATTGCTTTTCCTTCATCTGGTGACCTTGGTTTCTGAACTATAAAATGAAGTGATGGGCCACTGACTTTCCTAGTTTTCCGCAACGCAAATAGTCTAGGATCTTCTCAGATTAACGGCTATAAGAAAAGTTAGGTGAGACACCGGGAAGAGCCTCCCAGTTGAGTGGTTCGACCCAACAAACAAGGACATGGGCCTATGCATCCCCCTGGTGATCATGGAGGGAGGGGCAGCACTAAAGATAGGACTGTGCTGACACAATGACACAAGAGGAAATGAGCACCCCACCTGCACACAGTTTAGGAACACACACAACATAGGAAAGCAGGTATTTTTCTTCATTCAAAAAGAAAATAGAAACCTGAAATCATGAAAAAAGCCTGCAATTACCAAGAGAGTCTTTGCTAGGAAACATCGGACTTGTCTGAGTGTCCATCTCACAAGTCTCTTTAGCGTGATGATATTCTGCCATCTCTTTTAGAAACTCCACGAGAAAACCTAAAAAACACAATGTACATAGTTTTGTCTCACAATTTTCTTTCATTAAACCATTGCTCAATCACTTTATAAATTTTGGACTTATAACATTATCCTGTTTTACATTATGTATCTTTTATGAATAATTTCTGAGGGAAGTCCTTCCCAAACATTACACAAAAATCTACAAGTGATAAAGAGAAATATTTAATAACATAAAAATTAAAAACTTATATATGGCATGAAATAAAGTCAAAAGACAAATATTTGCTATAATATGGAGAAAGCTAATTTTCATAATATCAAAGAGCGCTTACAAATCAGTAAGAAAACTGAATATCAAAAAACAAAATCCTAAGAAAATGCAAATTAATACTAAAACAAAGAGGTCCTATTTTCCCAATAAGATTGCTAAAATTAAAACTCTGACCATACTTGACGTGCTGGTAAAGGAGCGGGGAAGTTGGCAGGCTCAATCACTCATGGGGGAAATTTGTTAATGTATGTGTATTCAAAAAGGCATGAGTCCTTTAACATAGTCTTCTCACCTCTAGGAATTCACACAGCTACACTTCCACAGAGACACAAAGGGTGTACATTGCACACTGCTTCTAATGGCAAAACCCACACAATAAAACAACAAAACCTCAATCAATAGGTGGTTAATTAACTATGTTCTTTACAAATAATTAGTTTAAATATATAGCTACTAGAGCTCCGGTGCACAAAATTTGTGCATGGGGTGCAGGGGTGTCCCTCAGCCTGGCCTAAACCCTCTCCAATCCGGGACCCCTCAGGGGATGTCTGACTGCTGGGGTCAGAGTGAAACTGGCAGTCGGACATCTCTCTCACAATCCAGGACCGCGGGCACCTAACCGCTCGCCTTCCTGCCTGATTGCCCCTAACTGCTCTCCCCTGCCGACCTGATCGCCCCTAACCACCTCTGCCTCGGCCCCCGCCACCGTGGCATTGTCCAGAAGGACGTCCAGAAGACGTCCAGTCTAATTAGAATATTACCATTTTGTTAGTATAGATTTATTAGTATAGATAGCTATAATGGTGGCTAAAGAAAGCAAATTGAAAACAGTTATCTATAACATGACCTCATTTGTGAATGTGAGTTTTCATTTCATAGACAAAGACTTTAGGTTTGTAAACTAAATTCTGGTAAGATAAACAGGAAACTCGTCATTGTAGTTATCAGCAGAAAGTGAGATTAGAAAATATGGCCAGAAATTTCTACTTTTGTTTCACTTCATACCCACGAATTGGAAATTTTTTCCAAACCATGAGTATCAATTTTAGTTTTCTTGGACTCCTGCTTTGGCATCAGCCAAGTTGACTACTTTTTTGTTGATTTTAAAATAGACTACTTTTTACTTCCCCTAGTGTACAAAGTGTTCTTTCATACTTGTTTCCTTAAAGTCCTTTTGTCTCCTCCATCTATTTGCTCTGGATATTTTCCAGTCAGCCTGTTCTTTTTAACACCTTTTGGGTATTATAATGCTGAGGCCATCTATGTCTTGGTGGCCTTGATGGAAAAGATAAACAATTGGCAGAAATATTCCTTAGATCCCACAATAGGTTACCTTTGGAGATGTGTTCTCCAGCATCAGTTTTTCTAGTGTTGCTATCATTCCTTGGTTCTACAGGCCCCTATTAGTGCCACAACTCCACTTTCCCCTGCCTTCCCACACAAACCACTCTAAGAAAAATTTGTCTAGTCTTGTTTATTTATTCAACCATTTATCTATAGGAGTATGGATTCATGGACATTTACCTTATACTTTGGATTATAACTTATTATTATATAACTCACTAGAGGCCTGGTGCACAAAATTTGTGCACGGGGTTGGGGGTGTCCCTCAACCCAGCCTGCACCCTCTCCAAACTGGGACCCCTTGGGGGATGTCCAACTGCCCCCAGGGATCGGACCTAAACCAGCAGTTGGACATCCCTCTCGCAATCTGGAACCGCTGGCTCTTAACCGCTCACCTGCCTGCCGGCCTGATCTCCCAACTGTCTCTGCCTGACAGCCTGATGGCCCTAACTGCTCTCCCCTGCTGACCTAGATCCTCCTAACTGCTCTCCCCTGCTGGCCTGACCCCCCTAACTGATCTCCCCTGCTGGCCTGATCCCCCTAACTGCTCTTCCCTGCTGCCTGGTCGCCCCTAACCGCCTCTGCCTCAGCCCCGCCACCATGGCTTTGTCCAGAAGGACATCCGGAAGGTTGTCCAGATGTCCGGTCTAATTAGCACGTTACCCTTTTATTAGTATAGATTATTTTTATAACCCCAACTTTGGCCTTTGGGAGCTCTTTCAATGTGGAATTTTCTTTTCTTGAACAACTAAGTGCTGGCAGTTAAGATCTTCCAGGCTCATCCTATCCTATATAATAAAAGCTTAACATGCTAAGTGTCCAGTCATCCATTCAACCAATCAAAGCATAATATGCTAATGATATGCTAAGGCCACTCAACTGCTCACTGTGACATGCACTGACCACCAGGGGGCAGGTGCTTTGACCGGTAAGTTAGCTTGCTGATTGGGACCAAGCGAGACAAAACAGGACCTAAAGCCTTCCTGCAGACCCTCCTCGGCTGGCCAATCTCCCGCGTCCCTCCCTGGCCCCGATCTTGCACTGGTGGGGTCCTTGGCCTGGCCTGCACCCTCTCGCAATCTGGGGCCCCTCATGGGATGTCAGAGAGCCAGTTTCAGCTCCATCCCACAGACAAGGCCAACGGACTCCACTGGTGCACTAATTCGTGCAGTGGGCCTCTAGTATTTCTATAAAGATAAAAGCTCTTTTTTGTTTTATCAAATCCTGAAATCTGTTGAAGAAAATATTTTACCTTTCTGCCATATTCCAGTGAAATAAAAAAATCAAAGCAAGTTATAAAAATTAAATAATCCTACCATTGACTTATAGAGACTGGATTCAGGGTTTATTTTAATAAATTGTAATAGATCCTGCAAAATAAATACCTTGTAGGAGGAGAAAAAAAGATTAAGTAGACATATTTTACATCAACATTTAAATTAGAATGCTTCTTAATATAAGACTAAGGATCATTCTTCAGATTAAATAAAAAGTATATGTTAAGAATGTAAAATTAAAGCTCTTCTTATACTATTAAATTACAATAAACACGTTGAGTTCAAAAGATAAAGTATATTGTTTTTTTAAAATACTGGTTTAGAGAAAGGGTAAGGAAGAGGGAGAGATAGAAACATCAATGTGAGGAAAAACATGGATTGGCTGCCTCTTACAAGCCCCCTACTGGGGACTGAGCCTGCAATCTGGGCATGGGGCCCAAACATGAATCAAACTGGCAACTTTTTGGTGCATGGGACGACACTCAACCAACTGAGCCACACTGGCTAGGGATAAAATACTTTTCTTAATGACATAAACCTCCAGCTACTTCACAATAAAGATATTAGGCCATAATAAAGATGATATGCCTAACAGAAATGGTTAACAGCTTACAGATGATAAACACTCAAATATATGAACCTGGGTGAATTTCAGGATCTTATCTGAATTCCAGAGTCAATTGCAATAATGTTTTTTACATAATATTGCTTCAGAATGTAAATGAACTAAATTTTTATTGTCTTTGTAACTAAGAAATGACTAGAGTATACTGAAAATAGTTTAAACAAATATTTTGGGTGGCTATTCTTAATATATACAGTAAGCATTCTTTACTATCTCTATCCTGAGAACACTGATGTATTTTCTATTAGTTTTCCTTTAAAGAAAATATTCTGTATGGCATTTTATAATAGTAAAAACCTTTAAGTATAAGTACTAGGTTAATTACTGCTCTAATAACTGACTGTTGCTCAGGCAATAAGCAAAATTGTGAAACGTAATTACAAACTTAGAGACTGATGGATCAAAAAAGAATTCCTAATGTTGATAAACAAAATTTGGTTGCTAATGAATATGTACAGCATATTTAAATTTTAAGTTTTTCAAATACTAACACTGTTCATGACTTCTTAAAACTTCTGAGTATTAAACTTTTGGACAATTATAGCTAAGATAGAGAATTAAAACATAGGAACACAAAGAATGCACCCTAATGTCAACTATGGATTTTAGGTGACAATGATGCCACAATGTAGGTTCATTGATTGTAAAAAATGTTGATCATGGGGGAGGCTGTGCATGAGAGAGGAGGGGACATATAGAAACTTTCCCATTCTGTTCAATTTTGCTATGAAGATCCTCTAAAATATTAAGCCTATTTAAAAAATATATGGAAAGTTTGCTATATCTTCCTTTAAGATAATAAAATGTAAATAATATGTTCAAAGGCAATGGTGTAGGAATATAGTTAAAATAATGAAAGAAGTGGTAACATGTGTTTTAATATTTGAGGATTTTTTGAAAAATTAATGTATTCCTTATTTCTCTTACCTAAAGAGCACATTTTAGAAATCCAGATTTACTGCCCTGTGTTGCCATCTTGAAATCCTGTGACCTTAAGCAAATCACCCCCTTTCTCCTGACTCTGGTTTCTCATCTGGGACACAGGTAGACCTGCAGTGTGACTAGCCCAGTGCCAAGTTCATGACAGTCGAAATAAATGGCAGTTGTGAGTCTTAGTAGGTTACATGAAACATACATTTCTAGCTCAATTTGGATTAATTCTACCTCCAAAACATTTCATGATTCTATACATCACAATTTTACAAAACACTGAGATTTCAAACTGCATTATATAATAACTCTATGACTTTTAAGATGACTGAGAAAGGGACCAAGCTAGCCAAGGAGCACTGAGCTATTATGTAGCACTTTACAATCATCTGGAAAAAAGCCTATTAATAGGAAATTCAGAAACAGGAAGGAAAACTTTACATTTTCTTCGGTCAAGCCACTTTCTGGAAGGAAAACTGAAAGTGAATACTCATAGCCGCATCTTTGTAAGTGATCTGCCACTAAAGAGTTAGAAGTGCCTATTAAGAGGGTGCTCCCTCCACTGAAATGGTTGTGGGCTGCATTTCTCCACACAATATAGGGTGCATCAATTTGTGAATGAGCTGCTTTCTCAGTTGTGTCTAGCTTAACGACAAAAAAGAAAAAGAAAAAACACAAGTGGGAACAAACTTTCAGCAGGTTTGCTGCACTGGAAATACACAGATTTGCCACACAAATTAGAATCTTTCCTTTTATTTCCACAGCTGTTCTAGATCCATGGCCAGAAGTTAGAACTACTTTGTTGCACACTTTGTCTTAGTCTATGCGGTAAGCAGCCCATGTCTGGCCAGAGAACCTGCTTTCATCTACTTCCAAGAGAATTGGTGGTTAGTCAGAAGACATGTAGACTCTAACTTGTCTTCCCTATGAGCTCATTTCAGTAGCCTTTGATTCAGATAGCATGTGTAAGAGAAAATTCTGTTGCTTCCTCAACTCTCTATGGATTGCTGAAGAATACGAAAATATCAGAAGAAACCAGTTTACTGGATTAAAATAAAACTGGGTTTCCCAAAATAAAATAACATATGCAAGAGAGAAACCAGTAAACCCCAAAATAGTTTATTAAGATGCACTTCCATCCCTAGCTGGTTTGGCTCAATGGATAGTGTCAGCCTACAGATTTTGATTCTGGTCAAGGGCCCATGCCCAGGTTGCAGGGTTCCATTCCCAGTTGGGAGTGTGCAGGAGGCAGCTGATCAATGATTCTCTCTCATCATTCATGTCTCTATCTCTCTCTCCCTCTCCCTTCCTCTCTGAAATCAATAAATATATATATTTAAAGAATGCACTTTCACACGCTGCAACCTGGAGATGCTGCCGCTGCTGCCCGTGCTTCTCTGCGCCCTGCTGGCCCGCCCCTGGAGTGGGGCCAGGCTTCAGTGGAAACACGCCTCTTCCCTGAAGGTGGCCAACAAGCCCATCTTGGCGTTCACCAAGGGCAGCCCTGAGCGAGATGCACTGCAAAAGGCCTTAAACAAGGACCTGAAGGGCCGGACGGAAGCCATCCTGTGCATAGTGGGGGACAAGGAGGTGGGGACCTCGGATGTGCAGTACCAGGTGTCACCCTTTAACCATGGCCACAAGGTGGCCAAGTTCTGCTATGCAGACAAGGCCCTGCTCAACAAAGCTATTGAGGCCGCCTGGGCCACCAGGAAGGAGTGGGACCTGAAGCTCGTCACAGACTGGGCCCAGATCTTCCCTAAGGCAGTAGACATGCTGAGTGGGCCGTGCAGGGCAGAGGCCCTTGCCAAGACCATGGTGGGACAGAGTAAGACAGAAATCCAGGTGGAGATCGATGCAGCGGCTGAGATGATCGACTTCTTCCAATTCAACGCCAAGTTTGCTATGGTGCTTCAGGGGGAGCAGCCCATCAGTGTGCCGCCCAGCACCAACAGCATGGTGTACCGGGGCTGGAGGGCTTTGAGGCCATCTCCCCTTTTAACTTTGATCAGTGGCAACCTGGTGGGGACACCGGCCTTAATGGGCAATGTGGTCCTTTGGAAGCCCAGCGACACAGCCACGATGGCCAGCTATGCCGTCTACCGCATCCTCCCGGAGGCTGGTCTGCCCCCCATCATCGTCCAGTTTTGTGCCAGCTGACGGGCCCACATTTGGGGACACTATTACCAGCTCAGAGCACCTGTGCAGCATCAACTTCACAGGCAGTGTGCCCACCTTTATAAACCTGTGGAAGCAGGTAGCCCAGAACCTGGATGACTTTCACACCTTTCCTTGCCTGGCCAGAGAGTGCGGTGGGAAGAACTTCCACTTCGTGCACCACTCAGCGGACGTGGACAGCATGGTGAGTGGGACCCTGCGCTCAGCCTTCAGTACAGTGGCCAGAAGTGCTCAGTCTGCTCCCGCCTCTACATGCCTCACTCGCTGTGGCCTCAAATCAAAAAGAAGCTCCTGGAGCACAAAAGGTCGACCCTGCACAAGATTTTGGGACCTTCTTGTATGTAGTGATTGAGGCAAAGTCCTTTGGTCGCATCAAGAAGTGGCTGGATCACGCCTGCTCCTTGCCCAGCCTCACCGTCCTGGAGAGCGGCAGGTGTGACGACTCTGTGGGCTACTTCGTGGAGCCCTGCATTGTGGAGAGCAAGGACCCTAAGGAGCCCATCATGACAAGTCCCCTGGCTCGGTAGTGGGCCAGCAGCCCTTTGGGGAGGTCTGAGCCTCTGGAACCAATGACAAGCCCAGGGGGGCCCACTATATCCTGCGGTGGACATCTCCCCCGGTCATCAAGAAGACCCACAAACCTCTGGGGGACTTGGCGCTACTTGTGCATGCAGTGAGCCCACTCAGCACCTCTGCCATCCACCAGTCTGTCTGTCCAGGTCACTGACCTCGGTGCACTGGGCCCACCCAGCCCCTCCACCCTGCTCCCCGGGCGGCGCACCCTTTTCTAGAGGCAAGGACTGGCCCCCAACCCCTCACGGGCCAGTATCCTGGTCTGTCCCACATCGCGGGGTCAGGGGCCCAGCCCTGGTTTGATCCTGCTGGGAAGGGACAGATGTGCTGCTCCTCATCCCATTGGCCATCCTAGGAATTATATCTCAGAGGGTGACCTTGGTGCCAGCTGGCTCGCCATCTTTTTCTCCTCTTTCTTTTGCACTGTGGCCCAGTGGTTTAGCAGGGGTGGGGAACGTCTGGCCCAAGGGCCATACAAGGCCCACAAGATCATTTGGTCTGGCCCTGCCAAGGCATTAGGGGTGAGTTAATTAAATGTTTGACCAAATATAGCAGGTTAATTTTTAAGTTGATAATTTTGTATGGCGCAAATGATGTTATAAATATCCAAATGACCCTTGGCAGAAAAAAGGTTCCCCACCCCTGGTTTAGGGACTTGGGGAATGACAGTGGGGCAGCTCCCGATCCCTTGGGGGAAAGGATGCATTTCTCAGCCCCTTGGCAACCTCATTACCCACAGGGGCTCCGGGCCATGGTCCTGGCGTCTCCAGGGCTGCAGGTGTGACCAGGGTGGTCTTCAGGGTGCCAGGGAGCTGACCTTGCCCTCTTTGGTCTGGATCATCCTCCTTTCACACTAGCTCTTTGCCCAGCCACACGAGCCAGTGGGTACCTGTGCCTGACCTTAAGCCTTAGATGCCCATGGGCCTTTCTCCAGGGCTCCTGCATGCCCATGTGATTCCTGGCCGTCTTCATGTGGTGATGCTGGGGGGCCACCTGCCAAGATGTAGGACATGGTGGTCCTTCTTGTTGGGGCTGGGATTTTGGAAACTGGATGGGCCCTGCCTCCAGGACGGCCACCCTCAGCTGCGTTGGCCTGGTTTCCCAGCGGGAGCGCAGTGCCCACTGGCTGTGGTCGCACAGGCCCAGGTAGATGTCGCTCCCACTATCCCAGCCCCCTGAGGCCTACCCTGGGTCCCCGTCCTGCCAGGACCTGGGATTGCCCATAGAATCTTCTTCCTTTGCATGCGAGTGGCTCTGCATGGACCGGCCCTCAGGGGGCCTGTTTTTTGTTTGATGCAGCCAATCAGTGGACTCTCACAACTAGGTTGGATTTTGAGTGGCCAGAGATCTTTAAGGGGTGACTTTGGAGAACAGTTTTCATGGAGCCGTAAAGTGCTGGGCCCTCTCCAAGGACAGCTATCAGGGGCTCCCCACAGAGTAGGGTGTCCATTGCCCAAGTGCCATGACCTCACACTGGGCCAGTGGTCAGGGGTGACTGCTGATGCCACCTGGCAGGATACGGGTTCTGCAATGTTTCCCACAAGGCGCCAGGTCAGGAGGCTGGGTGGGTGGGGTGGAGATGTTCCTGGTTCTGCTGGCTCTACACTGTGAGGTGCCATGGGACTTGCCCTGATGTCACCCAATAAAATACCTGTTACTTAATCAAATCAGTCTTTCTGGTGGGGGGTTGGGGTGGGGGTGGGAGTGAGGGTGGGGGGACAGCTTCTAAGTCTGATGGCACTGCCAGTGTGTCATTAGGTGTCAAGAGAGCAGTGCCCTCAGTGTGGTGGAAGGACAGTCAGGTACTGATGTATGGGAATACCTGCTGTGGGTGGTGGAAGCTCTGGGCCAAAATGGTTCAAATCCCAGCTCCAAAAAGTTGTGCAACCTCTCTGACCTTCTGTCTCTTCATCTGTAAGATGGGAAAGTAATATATGTATACCTACACATAGGTTATCATGAGAATTAAATAAGTTAATCAATATAAGTGTTTAGAACAGACACAGAATTCATGATTCGCCAATGTTACCCATTTACCCATTGTTATAACAATCACTGTTATGTGCTGTGATAAGTTTACATGCCTGGATACTTTAGTTAAATGTTATTCTAGACATTTCTGTGAAGGTGTTCTTGGATGAGATTAACATTTCAATCAGTGGACTTTGAGTAAAGCAGATTACCCTCCATAATGTGGGTTGGCCTCATCCAATCAGTTGAAGGCCTTAACAGAAAAAATACTGACCTCCCTTGAACAAGAAGGAATTCTGCCAGAAGACTGCCTGTGGACTCAACCACAGCTCCTCCCTGGGTCTCCGGGCTGCCAGCATACTGGCAGAATTTGGATTTCCTGATCCCACAATCTTGTGAGCCAGTTCCTTACAATAAGCCTGTATCTATAAAAAAACTACACTTCCATATATATTATTTACATCTCAAGACACTGTCAAGTACAGTAATTTTCCCACATCCTACCTAATAATAGACAAATATGCAAATTGACCGCACCTTCGCTATGCCCAAGCCACGCCCACCAACCAATCAGGGCGAGTATGCAAATGACCACAACCAAGATGGCGGCTAATTTGCATATCAAGACAGCGTAGAAAGAAGCCAAGAGCTGCTGAAGGGAACAAAGCTGCGGAGAAGCAAGCAAACCGGGTGGGAGGAGAAGGGAGGAGCGGAGGCGGGGCCGGGGGAGAAGGGAAAAGCAGGCTGGCTGGTGGAGAAGGCGGGGCGGGGGTGAAGGAAGGAGCGCAGGCGGGGCCAGGGGAGAAGGGAGGAGTGGAGGCGGGGCCAGGGGAGAAGGGAGGAGCAGAGACGGGGCCCAGGGAGAAGGAAGGAGAGTGAGCAGGCTGGCGGAGAAGGCGGGGTAGGGGAGAAGGGAGGAGCCCAGGCAAGGCCGGGGGAGAAGGGAAAAGCAGGCTGGCTGGTGGAGAAGGCGGGGCGGGGGAGAAGAGAGGAGAGTAGGCAAGGCGGGGTAGAGTGCAGCAGGAAACCCTATTGCAGGATTTTTCCTGCAACAGGAACGCTAGTCCTATCTAATAAAAGAGTAATATGCAAATTGACCACCACTCCAACACACCAGATGGCCGCCCCCATGTGGTCAAAGATTGCTGCCCCCATGTGGACACAAGATGGCTGCAACAAGAAGGCTTGCAGACAAGGGCAGTTGGGAGGGACCAGGCCTGCAAGGGAGGACAGTTGTGGGGGACCCAGGCCTGCAGGGGAAGGCAGTTTGGGGGGGACCAGGCCAGCAGGGGAGGGCAGTTAGGGGTGACTGGGACAGCAGAGGAGGGCAGTTGGGGGAGACCATGCCAGCAGAGGATGGCAGTTGGGAGGGACCAGGCCTGCAAGGGAGGACATTTTGGGGGGACCCAGGCCTGCATTGGAGGACAGTTGGGGGGGACCAGGCCTGCAGGGGAGGGCAGTTGGGGGGAACCATGCCAGAAGGGGAGGACAGTTTGGGGGGGACCAGACTTGCAGGGGAGAGCAGTTAGGGGCAACCAGGCCAGCAGGGGAGGGCAGTTGGGGGTGATCAGGCTGGTAGGGGCGGGCATTTGGGGGTGAGCAGGCCAGCAGCAGGGAGCAGTTGGGGGCAAGCAGGCTGGCAGGCAGAGTGGTTAGGGGGCAATCAGGCAGGCAAGTGAGCGGCTGGAGACAGCAGTCCCGGATTGTGAGAGGGATGTCCGACTGCCAGTTTAGGCCTGATCCCTGTAAACCAGCAGTAGGACATCCTTCGAGGGGTCCCAGATTGGAGAGGGTGCAGGCCATGCTGAGGAACACTCCCCACACACACACGAATTTGTGCACCGGGTCACTAGTTTTATAAATAAGAAAATTTAGGTTCTAAGTGGGTAATTTTTTTCAAGGTTATAACTTGGAAACCTCTAAATTAACTGAACTACTGGATATTGTCCTAATCTACTTTGCATATAATCTGGAAATATCTAATTGAGCTGAGCTTAGGAGTATGTTGCCTGTATCTATAGGGTTCAATACTAAATAACATCCAATGTATTCATATCAATACTATACAAGCAGGAAACAAATAGAGTTGCTATACCTCTATCTTCTATGGATATATTTTCCATTGAAAGGAACAAGAGTATGTAACTACCAGTACAGATCAGGACTTATACATCAAAAATCCTATAGTACAAAAGATATTTAAACTGAGCAGAATATACATGCTCTGCCAAAGAGCCTTAAGAAGAAATGCTTATGGTCTTTTATTTTCCAGGACAAAAAGTCATACAAGAATGTAAGTAATGCCACTTAATCTAGGCAAAAATAAGAAATGCAATTTATGGATGCATAGACCTGGTTATAACCTATTCAACATTTATATTTCAGATATACTTCTGAAGTATATGTAGTAATGAAAACAAGTTTAAATTAATTCTATTCCTTGATGTTACTTTAAATGTAAAGTGTATTAGTAAATTATTTGCTGCCCAGATTAAATATTCACCAGGGACTGCTACATAAGATACAACCAAACATGGGCGACTGAAAAGGCGGATTTCAAGGAACTTTTATGGACACTGAAAAATGCTCACTATATAACACTGAACTAAGAATACACACACACACACCATTATGCCAATAATAGTTGAATCAGAAAAGACTTTGCTCCTCTATGTTTTTATGGATTTTTCACATAAGCATAAAGTATGCTTTTTTAAGTTACAAAAACAATGCTGGAGGGAGAAGAAAAGACAAATCAAACTCAGTTTTCTTTAATTTCCCATGATAAGTGTAAAATATGCTTCTGAAATGTGTATAGTAACGAAAACACATTTGAAGGTAACCTACTCCTTGCTGTTAATTCACACTAATAAGTATGTGCTGCCCAAGTGAAATCTTCAGAACTTTCATTATATTTTAAAGAAAAAAAGCTGTCATTCTCCAAACTATTCTACTGTAAGCAGCACTTAATGTTTTCTATATTGTCTCAATATCCTTCAAACATGACCATTACAAACCACGTATTAATTCAAGAACCTACAAACCAGCTTCATAAAACAAGTCTAACCTTACTAAAATGTGTTCATTTTATAAAGCTACTCGCTCCTATCTGAATGTCAGTCAATAAATCTATTTGAACTTTCAGACCGGGCAAACGCTAAACCGTTTGAGACGACTGTTCCAGGGGAACGAGTTCTACAAAACGTAAAGACGGCACTCACCAATACCATCTGCATATCTTTTTTTTAAAAACCAAGACCGGGGGTTAAATGTGGACTGCCTGTTACAGCTTACACTTGTGAAAGTTCTGGAACAGATATGCCTAAAGCGGATACCTTGAGGGCGTCCAGGATACCTCGGTCCTTGAAGGTCTGGTACAGCTTTCTGCGTAGTTCGTCTTGACTCAACACGTCATATTTGGGGGGTATGGTGAGCTGGAAGAGAAGATGCCTACAGTTACCGGGGCAGGCAGAGGGGACGAGGATTTCTGAGGACAGAACCAAGGCTAACCTTCGGGAAAGCGCGGAAGCCCGGTGGTGAGGATGGCGCTTTCACGAAAACAAACACGAAGCTTCTTCTCCTCACCTGCGCACCGGGTTGGTGCTTTAAGGACAACAAACAAGATGCTGCATCTCCTCAAGTGCACTCCAGGCTAGGCCTCCTGCGTTGGCTTTCCACCAAGCCGGTCCCGCCCACCCCGCTTCACCTGTCCTCCGAGCCCAACCTAGGTGCCTGGGATTCAAGAGGAACGGTTACACCTCAACGGTCTCCCGCCCACTCAGAATTAGGAAATGGCAGATAAACACACTTCCTCCCCTCGGGTTACCAAGGGTGAGTGGGGTCGTGTACCGGGCGCGAGAGCGACTCTCACCGGTGGCCTGAGGGTAGAGACAGGAGCGAGGACGCTGTGAAACCAGCGGCCCTGGAAGCCGAGGCACAACGAGGATGCCCGCTGCTCACAGCCGGTCAGGTCTCTCCCGGAGACCCGCCTAGTCAGGGTCCGGAGCGTTACTTTCAAGTCTATGCCAACAACCGCCGGAAACTCCGCCCACTTATCGCGAGAGCTTAGCCTCCGAGTCTTGCGAGGGCCACTGGGCCGCAGGCGGGAGCTCAGTGGTTACTTTCTTACGAAGTCTGCTTCTAGGAGCAGGTAGGGGATAAAGCGAGGATCGGGGGAGGAGGCGGGCGCTTCGGGGGACATCCAGGGCCCCCGTGGTCTGGATGTTAACGCTGTCTCTCCATCTATTTGCGGCCTGGGGCGCCGGACCCAACCGGGCTAGCCCCCGGCCGCCCGGTCCCATCACAGCCCAGGCGTGGCACCCGGCGAGCTCCGCCAGCTCGGGGCTTTGCTTCTTTTGCCTTTTACTGGGTCACTCGGTAACCCAGGACTTCTTAACCGCGGCACGATTGCCATTTGGGGCCTGAAAACTCTTGGTAGGGGGTGCAGTCTTGTGCACCGCGGGGTGGATCGCAGCATCCCTGGCCTCTCTGCCCACTAAATGCAGCTCCTCCGCCCCAATTCTGACCTTCGTGAATGTCTCAGACATTGCCAGACGTCCTCGGGGAGGCAAAAGTCACTGGTTGAAAATCAGTGAGCTAAACTTTGAGTATCTACCTTTTTATCGTTTTTTGGCTTTAGGTTTTCTTTTTACCTCACCCAAGGCATGAGGGTATATTTTTCCATTGATTTTAGAGACTGGAAGGAAGAGGGTAGGGGAGTCAGAAAAACACTAATGTGAAAGAGACATCCATGGGTTGCCTCCCTTCCACTCCACTGGGGGCGGGTATTGGACTTACAACCCAGGTATGTGCTCTTGACCAGGAATCCAATAGGTGACTCCCATGCTCAGGTCGATGCTTTAACCACTGAGCAACACAGGCCAGGGCGAGTACCCAATGTTTTGCATACTGACGAAGATAAAGGTGAGCTGGCTTACCAAAATGCTGTGGAAGAAGGGGGCCACATGCTAACCTGACAAGCTCAGGGCAGGCCTGCATGGTGGTCTTGTGTTATGCCCAGAGTTCAGGGTCCCCAATAATCAACCACCAGGGAGCCTTTTCTCCGATGCAAAAGCAAAGAGTCTTTATACAAAGACTCTTTGGCTCCCAGCCTCCTCCTGACGCAGCAGTGGGGCCAGAGAGCGATCCCCAGGGGAGCGATGGGTTATAAAGGGTTGGACATTTGGGTGGACTTAGGGAAGTGACGTGGGTTACAGAGATCGCCTTAATAGGCCAGGGTTTTTCAGCAGGGTCTTACAGCACAAAAGTCCGGAAGTGACCAGTAGTGACCAGTACATTCTGAGGCTGGAGCCATCCCCCATTGTTTCCTGATTGGTCAACAGTGATGTATAGGGAGTATCCTGTGGATATGCCTTATTAGGACCTAGCTGCGTCTCTGGAGCTTCATTGGTCCACTCAGGCAGTGGTTGGGGGAGTTAGGACATTCCTGGTGCTCCTGTGGCCACTTCCAGCAGGGGAGGGGGGGGGGTCCTTCCGCAAAATGGAGGATAGCCAGTTTTGCTTTGCCCTTTCATTCCCCCCTTGTCTTAGGACACCCGGCTCAATCATGAGACAGGCTGCATCTCTACCCCATCTTCCGTTGCTAAAGGCCGGTATTGGGCTTGTAAGATCATTAATTGAACTACTCCTATGAGTTCTTTGACAAAACGGACTAGTTTGTTAATAATACAAGGGCCGAAAGTCAACAACATTAAGAGAATTGTAAGGGGTCCAATGAGGGCGGAAATAAGAGTAGTTAACCATGGGGACCAGTTAAACAAGGATTCATACCATGACAGAGACCGCTCTCTTTCTAGCTTTCGCTTCTGCAATCCTTCTCTTATGAGAGCCATGGGTTCTTTGACAACTCCTGAATGGTCAACATAAAAACAACATTCCTCCCCTAAGGCTGCACATAAGCCCCCCTGCTGCATGAATAGTAAGTCTAATCCTCTCCTGTTCTGGAGCACTACCTCAGACAAGGAGGTGAGGGATTCTTGCAAGTGGGTGATGGATTTTTCAATCCTTTCTATGTCTAAGTCAATGGCTGCTCTTAAGGTTCCATAGTTCTTGTCTTGTATGACAAGTGAGGATATTCCATTCCCGGTTCCCGCTAGTCCTAGTCCCAAGAGAGCTGCCACAGTTAGGGCAGCAATAGGCTCCCTTTTACATCGGGGGTTAATGGTGTCTATTCTGTTAAGTACTTCTTCTCCCGAGTGGTATGTTAACTTAGGGATTAACTGCACAAGTATGCAGAAACCCTCTTTTCGGGAATTAAGGACTAAGGAGTGGACGCAAGAAGCGAGGCCACTGGAACAGGCCCACCATGCATTCTCAGGGAGCAAAAGATATGCTGCCACCCTAGGGGTAGCCAGAGTTTTGTTACAGAGATGTGTCTGTTCAGAGGGGACGTTGCCTATACAAGTTCCCTGCCCTGTCACCGCCTGGAGGGTCAGCCTTGCAGCCATTTGCTGCCACCTGCAGGAGTTGGCAGTCGAGGCTGCCGTGTAATTGCCCTTAATTGCGACGCCCTCATAGTACAGTGGTTTGGCGTCTAGACAGAGCCAGCAAGACTCGGTTAGGTCGGGCCTAGAGGCGTTTAGAATATAATATGCCCCTATGATTATGCCCCAAAGGGGGTCTGCCTTAGATGGTGAGGTATAACTCAAGGTCAGGTTCCCCGTGGCAGGTGTAAGTGGGGTAAAGGGCTGAGATGCCGGGGTCCAAGTTTCTCCGGGTGTGAACACTCGGGGTGTGGTAGGCTGAGGAAGCCGAGGAGCCAATATTCGGTTGGGCCCTATTCCCACAGGGGTGTGATGGTCGAAGGGAGTGTTCTGGACCCGGAGGGTGAACAACATTCCAGGGTCAGTAGCAGACACCATTCCAAATTCTCTGCACTGGTAAAATCGGAGTCCCCAAGTCTTTCCGGTGTCCCATCCTGTATCCTGTTTTCCTCTTCCGTGAAGGAAATGCTCACGGGGTTGCAGTAGACCCGTCCAACACGGGGACAAGGTGGGGCAGACGGCGTCCAATGGAGATTAGGTCACCCTTTCTCGGGGCCTCCCACCAACGTGTCCAGTTGAGACGCATGACCAGGAAGCACAGAAATAGTCTCCAGCACCTCCACAGGGGTTCTTTTCCCAGGACCGAGTTCGCGAGGGCTCAGGGAAAACGTAGAAATAGGTGGTCCTTAATGGTTTTGAGTCCCCAATCCCTTGGCCTATCTTACCTTATAATAGAGAAACATGCAAATTGACTGCACCTCCGCTATACCCACGATTGGGCCGGCGGGAGGCTGGGGGCGGGACTCCGGGTGGCATATCCGCCGTTGAGAAGATCAAGATGGCGGTGCCTAGTGGCCGGGCCTATGCCGCCGCTCCCGGGGGTGCCTGGGGCGATCGGCCACCTCGGGGGGCGTGTCCGGGCCCCTCCCGCCTCTCCCATCCCTCCCGCCCCTCCCAGGGGTCCCGGGGTTGATTGTCCACCTGGGGGGGCGTGGCCCTGCCCCTCCCGCCCCTCCCGGGGGTCCCGTGGTCTATAGGCCACCCGGGGGAGCGTGTCCGGGCCCCTCCCGCCCCTCCCGGGGGTCCCGGGGTTGATTGTCCAACTGGGAGGGTGTGGTCCTGCCCCTCCCGCCCCTCCCGGGGGTCCAGGGGTCGATCGGCCACCTGGGGGGTGTGACCCGTCCCCTCCCGCCCCTCCGGGGGTCCCAGGGGCCGAGGCTTTCCGGGCCTTGGGCACCAGCGGGGAGCCTGCACCGATCGCAGGAAACCACTGGGGGTCGGCTCCTGTGATCGGTAGCAGGGACGCTGGGTGCCGCGAGCCCAAGGCCAGGAAAGCCTGGGGCGGAGGCTTTCCCGGCCTTGGGCACCAGTGGGCAGCTTGCAGGGATGGCAGGAAACCACTGGGGGTCGGCTCCTGCCATCCTTAGCAAGGATGTTGGGTGCCGCGGAGCCCAAGGCCACCACCCGGGGCCAAGCCCCGACCCTGAAAAAGGCAGAAGGCGGTGGCCACAGCCAAGGCCTGGGTCCCTGGTGCCGGCAGAAAACTGGTGCAGGCAGCCAGGTGAATGAAGGTCTATTGCACGAATCTTCATGCAAACGGGCTACTAGTCTTAGCAGAATTGCAGAATGGCTCGGGGTAGATTTTTCTGGGAAAGAGAGTCAGGAGGTCCGCCCGCAATTCAGACTGATGAGGCGTCGGGGTTGGGCCAGCCTCATAGATGGCGCGGAGGCGCGGCCAAATGTCCTCGTGCGTCCTCTGGAGCCCTCTCAAGAGAAAAGATATTTCCTGATTTTCAAATTCAGCGAGGAGTTCAGCCTTGAGGTTAGGAATGATAGGGGGAGGTCTGCCAAACATGATCTCATAGGGAGTAAGACCCAGGGTGTAGGGGGAATTCCTCACCCGGTACAGGGCATATGGAAGGAGAGCCACCCAATCCCCGCCAGTCTCCATGGTTAATTTGGTAAGGGTCTCTTTTAGAGTTCTAGTCATTCTCTCTACCTGCCCTGAGCTCTGGGGCCTATAGGCACAATGTAATTTCCAATCTGCCCCTATGACCTTGGCTACCGCTTGCATTACCTGTGAAATGAAAGCTGGTCCATTGTCTGATCCTATCATGGCTGGAAAACCATACCTGGGTAGAATGTCCTCCAGTAGCTTCTTGGCGACCGTCTGGGCGGTTTCATACTTGGTTGGGTGCGCCTCTACCCAGCCAGAGAAGGTGTCTATGAATATTAAAATACTAGAAGCCCGGTGCACGGAATTCGTGCACGGCGGGGGGTTGTCCCTCAGCCCAGCCTGTACCCTCTCCAATCTGGGACTCCTGGAGGGATGTTCGACTGCCCTCTCACAATCCAGGACTGCTGGCTCCCAACTGCTTGCCTGCCTGCCTTCCTGATTGCCCCTAACCGCTTCTGCCTGCCAGCCTGATCACCCCCTAACCACTCCGCTGCCAGCCTGGTTGATGCTTAACTGCTCCCCTGCCAGCCTGTTTGCCCCCAACTTCCCTCCTCTGCCAGCCTGGTCACCCCTAACTGCCCTCTCCTGCAGGGTTGATCACCTCCAACTGCCCTCCCTTGCAAGCCTGGTCCCTCTCAACTGCCCTCCCTTGCAGGCCTGGTCCCTCACAAATGCCCTCCCTTGCAGGCCGGGTGCCTCCCAACTGCCCTCTCCTGCTGGCCATCTTGTAGTGGCCATCTTGTGTCCACATGGGGGCAGGATCTTTGAAAACATGGGGGCAGCTATATTGTGTGTTGCAGTGATGATCAATCTGTATATTACTCTTTTATGAGATAGGATAGAGGCCTGGTGCACGGGTGGGGGCCAGCTGGTTTGCCCTGAAGGGTGTCACAGATAAGGGTGGGGGTTCCCTTGGGGTGTGGGGCGGCCTGAGCGAGGGGCCTGTGGTGGTTTGCAGGCCGGCCACGCCTCCTGGCAACCCAAGGGGAGGCCCTGGTATCTGGAATTTATTTTCCTTCTACAGTTGAAACTTTGTAGCCTGGGGCGGAGCCAAGCCTGGGGCGGCAGCCATTTCTGTGGCAGTTAATTCACCTTCTACAATTGAAACTTTGTAGCCTTATGCGGTTGAGCCCGGCCAGGGTGTGCGGAAAGCTTTGCTTCCCCTGTTGCCGCCGGCAACCCTGGCCTGCTCTCTCAAGCTCCATTCTGCTGCCATTTGTTTGAATTTGTTTACCTTCTATAATTGAAACTTTGTAGCTTGAGTGGAGGCTTAGGCCTGCAACGGCTATGGAAAGCTTGGCTTCCTCTGTTACCTGGGAAACCTTGCTCTCTGGCTGTAGCCATCTTGGATTTGGGTTAATTTGCATACTCGCCCTGATTGGCTGGTGGGTGTGGCTTATGTAGCGGAGTGATGGTTAATTTGCATATTACCATTTTATTAGAGAGGATATTTATAACCATACTTCCCTGGTTTGATTTCAGTGAAATCAACCTCCCACTGTGCCCCTGGTTTGGTGCCTCTGAGCCTGGTTCCTTGTTCACCTGGCCCAGGTCTAGCGTTCGTGAGTTGGCAGGTCTTTCAGGAGGCTACAACTTGATTTATTTTTGGAGTCTTGTTGGTGAATCTTGATTCTAGCATGCTGGATTAAGTCTCTCAATTTCCAGGTTCCCAAGTGGGTGGATCGGTGCATGCACTCTAACACTGTAACCCCAAGCCAGTCCGGTAGTATGAGCTCCTTGTTTGGTGTGTACCACCATCCTTTTACTTCCTGGACGTGGGGAAGCCTCTTGATCCGCTGCAGCTCTTCCTGAGAGTACCTCGGCTGATCTGGCAAAACTGGGAACCCAGGGTCTGGTAGTTGTATGGTCATGGTAGGGACCAAAGTGAGGGCCGCTGCTTTGGCTGCCTGATCGGCCTTCTGGTTACCTCTTGCTATTGGGTCATCTGCCTTCTGGTGCCCTTGGCAGTGGATAATGGCTAGCTTAGCGGGAAGCCATAAGGCCACAAGCAGGTTGAGAATTTCCTGCTTGTTCTTTATTGTCCCTCCCTCTGCTGTCAATAGCCCTCTCTCCTGATAGATCGCTCCGTGTATATGAGCTGTAGCAAATGCATAACGACTGTCTGTGTAGACGTTAAGCCGTTTCCCAGCCCCCAGTGTCAATGCCTTGCTGAGTGCAATAAGTTCTGCTCGTTGAGCTGATGTCCCCGGGGGCAGAGCCTCCGCCCATATAGTGTCTATGTCGGTGACCACTGCTGCACCCGCATACCTGCACCCGTCTCGCACGAAGCTGCTTCCATCCGTAAACCAGGTGGCCTCTGCGTCATGGAGGGGCCTATCGGTCAAGTCCTTCCAAAATCCGTGCACCTGCTCCAGGATTCCCGCACAGTCATGTAGCGGGGCATCTAGGTCGGGGTCAGGCAGCAGGGTAGCGGGGTTGAGGGCCGCGCTTGGATGGAACCGTACTCTGGGAGGGTTGAGCAGTAAGCTTTGATAGTGGGTCATACATGCATTGCTCGTTCATCTGTCAGGAGGCTGTTTTAGGACCCCCTCAACAGCATGCGGGGTTGTAATCCAGATCTCCTGTCCTAGGGTCAGTTTGTCGGCATCCTTGACTAAGAGCACGGTTGCCGCAATGATTCTCAGACACGGCGGCCAGCCTGCAGCTACTGGATCTAACTTTTTGGACAAGTATGCTACTGGGCGGCTCCAGGGGCCTAAAGCCTGAGTTAGAACCCCTTTTGCAATTCCTTTGCGTTCGTCTACAAAGAGGCGAAAGGGCTTAGTAATGTGTGGCAGCCCCAGGGCTGGAGCAGCCAAGAGGGCTGTCTTTATCTGATTAAAGGCAGTTTCTTCTTTTTCAGTCCACTTAAATGTTCTTCCCTCCTTGGTAGCTTCATATAGGGGCCTGGTGATCTCAGCAAAACTTGGTATCCAGAGGCGGCAATAGCCAGCCGACCCTAGGAATTCCCTTACTTCCCTCTGGGAGGTGGAAATAGAGATTTTCAGGACTGTTTCTTTTCTAGCATCAGACAACCTTCGCCGTCCGCCCTCCAGGATGTATCCCAGGTAACTCACCCTCTCTTTTCATATTTGAGCTTTCTTCGCGGAGGCCCGATACCCTAAGGTCCCCAGGGTGGCCAACAGGTCCCTGGTTCCCTGCTCGCAGTCTTCGGCAGTATCGGCAGCAATCAGGATATCATCTACGTACTGGAGGAGGGTGAGGCTGGGATGCTCTTTCCTGTACTCACCAAGGTCCTCATGCAGTGCCTCGTCGAAGATGGTAGGCGAATTCTTGAACCCTTGGGGCAGTCGCATCCAGGTTAACTGTCCACTGTAGCCCTCCTCCGGGTTGTGCCATTCAAAGGCAAACAAGGGTTGGCTTTAAGGCGCTAGCGGCAGGCTGAAAAAGGCATCCTTCAAGTCTAATACAGTATACCAGACTCTAGAGGGTGTCAAAGAACTTAGAAGAGTGTATGGATTAGGAACAGTTGGGTGTATATCCATGACTCTTTTATTTACTTCCCGGAGGTCCTGTACTGGCTGGTAGTCATTTGTGTGTGGCTTTCTGACCGGCAGGAGGCGGGTGTTCCAGGCAATTGGCATGGGATCAGCACCCCCAGGTTTTGCAGTCTCCGGATATGAGGCTGGATTCCCTTCCGGGCCTCCTGGGTCATAGGATACTGCTTGACTCTTATTGGGCCTTCTCCAGGTTTTAGCTCCACCAGGGTTGGGGCCCTGTGAGCAGCCAGTCCAACCCCCCCGCCCCCCCGTCTCTGCCCATGCTGTGGGGAATTCTTGTAGCCATCTGTCCACAGTGATTTCTACTGGGAGCGTTCCCTGTTGGAGACGATACGTATCCTCCAGTCTCAGAGTCAGAACCTGGATGGGGTGGCCTTTACCATCGGTGACCTAGGGCCCCCCTTGTCTGAAAGTTATTTGGGCTCCAATATTGGTTAGCAAGTCCCATCCTAGTAGGGGGTAGGGGCATTCTGGTATTACCATAAATGAATGGGATATACTCAGCCCGTTCCTAGGACTACTGTTCTTCGGGTAGTCCATGAATACTGGCTCATGCCAGTCGCCCCTTGCACCCAGGATTTCTTGTTGGCTAGCTTCGCCTGAGGTGTACGGAGGACTGAATGTTGGGCCCCGGTGTCCACAAGGAAGTCAACGGGGGTCCCCTCCACTCTAAGAGTTACCCTGGGCTCGGGGAGGGGGTCCGAACCCCGACTCCCCTAATCACTTAACTCTTCCAGCTCTAAGACTTCCACTTGGTCCGTCTTATTTTCCTTCTTACCGTCTTTCTTTGGGTACTCCCGGACCCAGTGTCCTATCTCTTTGCAGTAAGCACACTGGTTCCACTGCAGCTTCTTTTTCCTGCCCTTGACGGCCCTCTTACCTTCTTCTTGGTCGTCCGCAAGCTGGCGAAGGCGGCGGGTCCGCTTCTCAGGGGATTCTGTGGTAGTGGCTAGCAGGATTTTGGCCAGGTTTCAGGTCTGCTTGTCACTGGCAGCCACCATGGCGCGGGCTTGCCTATCTTCCGGGGACTCCCGGTTATTGTACACTTTCTCGGCCACTTCCAGCAAGTCCCTAAGACTCTTTTCTCCTAATCTATCTATTTTCTGCAGTTTCTTTCTGATGTCTGCAGCTGACTGGTTTATAAAACTCATGGCTACAGCTGCCTAATTCTCAGGGGCTTCTGGGTCCATGGGGGTGTAAGTGCGGTAGGCCTCCACGATCCATTCTAAGAAGGCAGCCGGAGACTCATCCCTTTCCTGCGGTACGTTCCCTACTTTGGTCAAATTGGTAGGCTTTCTAGCAGCCATGCGGAGACCCCTCATTAGGTCTGGCGGTAAATTCGGAGCCTCTCCTTACCTTCTGCCGTGTTGAAATCCCAGTCAGGTCTAGTTAAGGGAAAAGAGACATCTATCTGGGCCTGGTTAGTGGTTGGGTTCCCGTCTACGCCGGGAACCACCCTCTGAGCCTCATTGAGGATTCTTTCTCTCTCTTCCGTTGTGAACAGGACCTGCAATAGCTGCTGAGAGTCATCCCATGTGGGTTGATGGGTGAAAAGAACAGAATCCAACAAGTCGGTAAGCCCCGCTGGATTCTCAGAGAATTTAGGGTTCTGTGCCTTCCAGTTATAAAGGTCACTGGTGGCTAAAGGCCAGTAGTGATGGGGCTGATTGCCATCTGCATCCGGGGGGCCCGCGGAGTCTTAATAGTGGAGTCGGGGGCTGCGACATGCAGTTCCCTCTGAGCCCTTTGCCTGGTAAGAGGCGGGCTTCCCACCAGAACCGCGGCTGCTCCCGGAACTCCGCCCACTGATGCTCCTGGAATGCCGCCCACCGCTGCTCCCGGAACGCCACCTATCTCCGGCAACCTGGGAAGCTGGTATGGGGGAGGAAAGATTAGCTCTTCTCCAGTTCCCCCCTGTAAAACTGGGTAGAGGGGAGCCGGGGCTGACGGCGGGGTGGCTTCCTTCTCTTTCTTCTTTTCCGCTTCCTGCAAGGCGAGAATGGGTTCCGGCTCCATAGGGCGCAGAGCCAGGAACGGCTTAAGCCAGGACGGAGGGTCCTCCATGAGGTCCTGCCAAGTAATAATGTAAGGGAGCTGATCGGGATGGCCTCCCTTTGGCTGAGAAACGATTTCTCTGACCTGGCAAAAGTGTGTGGAGGTCGAGGGTCCCCTCCAGCGGCCACCCGGCATTAAGAGCCAGCCATTCGCTGCAACAGAAAGTTTGCCATCGGCCCTTCCTCACTTCTGCACTAAGGTCATTAGCTCTTCCCTTAACCTCTTTAAAATGATCAACCATAATGCTTAAGGGGGTAGTCTGAGTCTGTCCCATAACATCCGTCCAGTGAGTCCACGGAAGTACACAGAAAGACACAGAAACCAAATGGACAAAGACACTGAAAACTGGACGATGGCCGTGCGCCAACCAGCGGGAGCGACCCGCTTCGTCCCAGAGGTTTGAGGGGAAGCCACTCCCCTCCAGACGGGGGTTTTTACACCCCTCCAGATGGAGGATCAGAGCATGCTCTGACTCCTCCCGCCGGAGGTCCGCCTGTGCGTCCACTTAGACCGTTTCTGGCACTACAGGCTTCAGAAGCGAGCTCGCACAGAACAGAACAGACAATGTACAGACACTTACCGTGGTCAGTCAGCAGTCAGACTCTCCGGATCGGGACCCTCGTGGGTATTGGGGAATCCCGGACGAGCCCCCAAATGTTAGGCCCAGAGTTCAGGGTCCCCAATAATCAACCACCAGGGAGCCTTTTCTCTGATGCAAAAGCAGAGTCTTTATTCAAAGACTCTTTGGCTCCCAGCCTCCTTCTGACGCAGCAGTGGGGTGAGAGAGTGAACCCCGGGAGAGCGATGGGTTATAAAGGGTTGGACATTTGGGTGGACTTAGGGAAGTGACGTGGGTTACAGAGATCACCTTATTAGGCCAGGGTTTTTCAGCAGGGTCTTACAGCACAAAAGTCAGGAAGTGACCAGGAGTGACCAGTACATTCTGAGGCTGGAGCCGTCCCCCATTGTTTCCTGATTGGTCAATAGTGATGTATAGGGAGTATCCTGTGGTTATGCCTTATTAGGACCTAGCTGCGTCTCTGGAGCTTCATTGGTCCACTCAGGCAGTGGTTGGGGAGTTAGGACATTCCTGGTGCTCCTGTGGCCACTTCCAGCAGGGGAGTGGGGGGTCCTTCCGCAAAATGGAGGATAGCCAGTTTTGCTTTGCCCTTTCACTTGCAAACTCCAACACCTCAAGTAACCAAAAAGGATGGTCTGAAATTAAACTTTAACTAAAGCAGTTATGGTGGGTAGTCATCTCCTATGCTGGTATCTTCACTGACAAGATCAACCTTTACCTTACCTGAGCCTATCTGTCTTTTTGCATCTATAATAACCTAGTGGCCCGGTGAATGAATTTGTGCACATTGGAAGGAAATTAATTGAACGAAATACTTTAATATTACTTTTTAATTTGCCCTTTCTCTATAATAAAATTATCAACCAAATTCATGACCAACAATGACAGATCGAAACATGTGTGCAATTGCTGCCAGTGAGAGCTTTGTATGTATCATGCATGCACAAGTCAACTTAGCCTTTTATAGATATAGAAAAAACTGGTTTAATTAGACCTGCTTTCTGATTTAGCTAACCTTTGCCAGCCCAGTGAAGCACCCCAACTTCTCTTTCAGGTAATTGTCAGCAACACAGCAGTAAATATCAACATGAAGCAGGTTATTATTGTAGATCACACAGGGAGAATAAAGGGTGAAATATTTAATTTGCAACAGTGTTTGACTATCTTCTGCACAGTGAGATAACCATTTTTTACTTCTTTTCAGTCAGGTCAAGTTTTTCAGCTTTCTAAATCTCCATTTTATGGCAAATGAAAAGAAAATAGGATTCCACCGAGTCTCCTATATACCTACTCCAGGACTTCTGTGCAGATCAAATGAGAGAAGGCATGGGAAAACAATTCACAAACATTTGATTAAACTGTGAAATGTTTCCACCTGGGTATAAAGCAAGTCATGTTCCTGGGCTGAAGAAACTCTAAGGAGGCTCGTTGCTAGGGAGAGGAACCCGGGCATTGGTACATGACATCATTACCCTGACGGTTGGGCACTTAGCATATTAGCCTTTTATATATATAAACTAGAGGTTCGGTGAATGAAATTCGTGCACAGGGTTGTGTGTCCCTCAGCCCAGCCTGCACCCTCTCCAATCTGGGACCCCTCGAGGGATGTCTGACTGCCCGTTTAGGCCCGATCCCTCTCACAATCCAGGACTGTTGGCTCCCAACTGCTCGCCTGCCTGCCTTCCTGATTGCCCCTAACCACTTCTGCCTGCCAACCTGATCACCCCCCTAACCACTCCCCTGCCAGCCTGATTGATATCTAACTGCTCCCCTGCCAGCCTGTTTGCCCCCAACTTCCCTCCCCTGCAGGCCTGGTCACCCCTAACTGCCCTCCACTGCAGGCCTGGGTCCCTCCCAACTGCCTTCCCCTGCTGGCCTGATCGCCCACAACTGCCCTCCCTTGCAGGCTGGTCCCTCCCAACTGCCCTCCCCTGTTGGCCATCTTGTGGCGGCCATCTTGTGTCCACATGGGGGCAGCCATCTTTGACCACATGGGGGCAGCCATCTTGTGTTTTGGAGTGATGGTCAGTCTCCATATTACTCTTTTATTAGATAGGATAGAGGCCTGGTGCATGGTGGGGGCCGGCTGGTTTGCCATGAAGAGTGTCCCGCATCAGGGTGGCGGTTCCCTTGTGGTGTGGGGCGGCCTGGGCGAGGGGACTGTGGTGATTTGCAGGCCGGCCATACCCCCTGGCAACCCAAGCAGAGGCCCTGGTATCTGGGATTTATTTATCTTCTATAATTGAAACTTTGTAGCCTCGAGCGGAACCAAGCCTTCTGCTCGCTCCTTGGCGGCAGCCATTTTTGTTGGAATTTATTTATCTTCTACAATTGAAACTTTGTAGCCTTAAGCGGAGGCCTGGGCTGGTCAGGGTGTGCGGAAAGCTTGGCTTCCGTCATCACCGGGGAAACCCAAGCCTCCCTCCTGCTCTCTCTCTCTGGCCGCAGCCATCTTGGTTGGGTTAATTTGCATACTCGCTCCTGATTGGCTGATGGGCGTGGATTGTGGTGTAGTGTGGTAATGGTTAATTTGCATATTACTCTTTTATTAGATAGGATTATTATAGATAAGGAGCGTTTCTTGGACCTTTGCACTGTTATAGCTCTGGGGATACCATAGACCATGTTATCCAAGCTAAAGGTCTCTAGTTGTTGTTTTCTTTTTATTGTTTTATGTCAATCCTCATTGATGGATATATTTTTCCTTGATTTTTAGAGAGAATGGAAGGGAATGTGGGGAGTCAGAGAAACATCTATATGAAAGAGACACATCAGTTGGTTGCCTCCACACTGGGGCAACCCAGGTATGTGCCCCTGGTATGCACCCCTGACTGGAATTAAACCCAAGACCCTTTGCTATGTGGGCCAATGCTCTAACCATTGAGCAGCACTGGCCAAGGCATCTCATTGTTTTTAGGTAGATTCCAAATTACTTCCCAAAAGGACTTACTGTCTCTGGTATTTCCCTTCCAAAACAGAAAATTTAAGTGTGCCTTATCTTGTTAGTTAAACCAGGAGTACATCCTACCTAATAAAGAGGGAATATGCTAATTGACTGTCACAGCCTCACAAAGATGCGTGGTGCCCACAGCCAATAAGGAGGGAATATGCGAATTGACTGACATGCCCTCAAAGATGGTGGTGCCCAGAGCCACAAGATGGCGGCGCCAAGTCCCCTCAGCCCGTCCAGCCACCCAGAGTGGCTGGGCCCACCCCCAGAGTCTCCCAATCTTTCCAGCATCCCCAGTTGCCCAGGGCCGGCCTGAGGTGCAAGCAAGCCTCATAGGTGCCCAGCCGCCCATGGCCACTGGAGGCTCAGGTAACCAGGGCCAGCCAAGGCTTGCGCTGCCAGCAGTGGCAGCAGCAGAGGTGTTATAGGGCCTTCGACTTCCCCTGATCTCCTGGTTGCCTCCCGCTCCTGAGGACTCCTGGACTGTGAGAGGGGAAAGGCCGAGCTGAGGGACCCCCCCCGCCCCCTGCTCCAATGCATGAATTATCGTGCACCGGGCCTCTACTAAGTACATAATACTCTATTTTTATCTAGGGATTAATATTAAATATTTAATGTGTAATAAAAGCTACTAGTATGATGCCTGACCTATGACAGCCATATAATACATTTCTGTTGGTATTTCCATTTTTTTAAGTACTTAATTATAGACAAGGACGTAAGCCTTTTTGTTTCTGTTAACTAGATATATACTCCACGTTTGTTAATCTATATATGTACTTTGCTGAGACCTGAAGACATATCTATTGAAATGTCTAGAATTCTTTTTATTGTAATTATAGATTTGTGCCAACTCGAGATTCTATTTGAAAATCATTCTTTTTGAGAAAACTGAAGTTCAAAAGATATGCATCCTCTTGTTATTTTTATATCAGATGCTTTAAGCAGTTGCCCTTTCTCCCTTGCTTTTTCCTTATTGTAGTCTAAAAAGGCTTTATTTTTCTTAACATATTGTATACATTTCAGTTTATTTGGGGCTTTTGCCCTTCTTTTTAAAAATAAATATTTTTATTGATTTCACAGAGGAAGGGATAGGTAGAGAGAGGCAGAAACATCAATGATGAGAGAGAATTACTGATTGGCTGCCTCCCGCATGTGCCCCACTGGGGTTTGAGCCCGCAACCTGGGCATGTGCCCCGACTAGGAATCGGTGGTTCATAAGTTGATGCTCAATCACTAAGCCTTGGCAGCTTTGTGGGCTTTTGCCTTTCTGATACTAGCCTCGGATCACAGTTCTCTTTTTTGTGTTCATTACTAGTTAATACTCTACTTCTTACATTATGAGGCATGTCCTCTTTGAGTTCAAGGTAGTCCCGAGCTCTGTGTAGCATCACCTTGATTTCTTTAGTTGTCTCTCTCCCCAAATCAGCTCGGTCTGAAACTGGACAACCAGTGGGTCTGAGCTGCCTTTCCTGTCACAACTTGAGCCAATTCTGCAGAGACAGGGTTGAAACATATGAGTATTTATTCCAATAATGGTGGCAGTATGGAAGAGCAGCAGGTCACCCACAAAAATCTGATCTGTACCCCCTATAAGCCAGCTGCTTATATTGGGTACAAGGAAAAAGATTTTTTGGGGAAGTGGTCAAAAGGAATAAGAATGGGTATGCATAATGGTTATAATTTAGAGGCAATACAGACTGGAGTTTTGCAAATGACTGTGAGTTTGTAAAGGGCTGGGGCTTTGCAAAGGGCTGGAGCCCCTGGTTTCTGCAACAAAGTTGTTAATCTTTCTATGATACCTAGAGGCCCGGTGCACAAATTCGTGCACTGGTAGGATGCCTTGGGCTGGCCAGCGACCGGGGACAGCTGGCTGGAGGGAAGGGACCTCGGGAGGTTGGCTGTGGTAGCGCACTGACCACCAGAGGGCAGCTCCTGCATTGAGCGTCTGCCCCCCTGGTGGTCAATGCACATCATAGCAACCGGTCAACTGGTTGTTTGCTTGACCAGTTGTAATGGTTGCTTAGGCTTTTATATATAGAGATAGATAGGCAGCTCCTGGATGTG
Organism: Cnephaeus nilssonii; assembly: GCF_951640355.1. NCBI lineage: Eukaryota > Metazoa > Chordata > Mammalia > Chiroptera > Vespertilionidae > Cnephaeus > Cnephaeus nilssonii. The sequence continues at coordinate 4,800,960 of NC_137096.1, read as the reverse complement.
GAGGATGGGTCGTATTTCCAAGTGAGCTCCTAGATCCTGCTTGCAATTCCCAGCCAGGTTAGAATGTGCCTTCATTAATCAGGACAAAACAATCACAGTTAGCAGAACATGTTTAATGTTTTTTATAATTAACTAGAAGCCTGGTGCAGAAAATTTGTGCACTCGGGGTGGGGGAGGAGGGCCCCCTCAGCCTGGCTTGCATCCTCTTGCAGTCTGGGAGCCCTCGGGGAGCAGGCCTAAACTGTCAGTAGGACATCCTTAGTGCTGCCACTGAGGCAGGAGAGGCTCCCGCCACTGCCACTGCACTCGCCAGCCATGAGCCCGGCTTCTGGCCGAGCACTGCTCCCCCTGTGGGAGCGCACTGACCCACAGGGGGCAGCTCCTGCATTGAACATTTGCTCCCTGGGGGTCAGTGCATGTCATAGCAACCAGTCATTCTGCCTTTCAGTCCATTTGCATATTAGCCTTTTATTGTATAGGATAGCTAGTCTTCAATGTTCTATATCTGCCCCTAACAAAGTCACCCTAGTTACTAGAGACAGCTGCTATCTTCCCCACAGGTATGAGTCAGGGCTCCCCTACTTTCAGGCAACAGGATTGTAATGAGGATTGCTTTATGTAAGTACCTTAACAACTTCAGCAGCTTCTCACAAAGGTGTTGATAATCACTTAAACAGACTTCAGATATCAGGCCTTTGAGACCATCCCTTTCCTCCATGCCCTCAAAGACCCTCAACTGAGCGAGTCAATCCCACCCTGCCTCTCATTCCAGCATTACCTCTGCCTTATTCTCAGCGTCATCTCATACTGTCTAAATTACAGCTCCCTCCTTGCAGCTGCATTCTGCAAAAATTGAGCACTTATTATATACTTGGCTCAGTATTAGGGATGCAGGCTGGAAAAAACCACAACCCTGTTCTTTTCCATACTCTTTATCCATATTGCCTAAGTAGCTCCATATTGACACACCATTGTGCCCAGACCAACCTTTCTGACAAAGTTTTACAACCCATGTGCCATGGTAAATGAACTTCCATTATCCCCACTCTCTTTTACCTTTTTGCTGACATTTCTTTATATATTTTCTCTTTTCTCAGACCTGCAAGGGTTTTTATAGCTTTGACATGTGTGTTAGTTTTCTACTGCTGCCATAACAAATTATCACAAATTTAGTGGCCTGAAACAATGCAAATGTGTTACAGTACTTAGCACAGAAGTCTGACGTGGGTCTCACAAGGCTGCAGTCCAGGTATCAGGAGGCTGCATTCCCTTCTGGAGGCTCTTGGGGAGACTGTTTCTTTCCACCCATATTCTGTGACTGGTGACCCCTCCCTCCATCATTAAAAGCCAGGAATATTGCATCTTGTGACTACATTGAAGTCACATCTCCTCATTATTTCCTCTTGTGCCTCTCTCCTCCACTTTTAAAATCCCTTGTACTTGAATTGGGCCCACCTTGGTAGTCCAGAATTATCTATCTTAAGGTCAACTGGTGAGCAATATTAGTTCCATCTGTAGCCTTAATTCCCCTTTACCTGGTAAATTAACCTTCACAGGTTCCCAAGATTAGAATGTGGACATATTGGGCGGGAGGGGATAGGACGGCTATTCTGGCTATCACCCCCTCTTCAAAACTGACATGTACATTTTCATTCCTCTTCCTTCCCTTATTTCTTTTCTCAGTGAATAACATCACATCCTGATTATTAGGGTTGCCAAAGGAGGAATACACGAGGCCAAAGTGGGAAGAGATTATAAATTTACTAGAGGCCCGATGCACAAAATTCATGCAAGAGTAGGCCTTCCTTCCCCTGGCTGCCGGCACCGGCTTCCCTCTGGCACCCAGGACACGGGCTTCCCTTGCAGCCCTGGCTTCATCCGAATAAATGAATCTAAAGTAATATAGAATTTGTTTAGTCCTTCTCCAGCCTGTTAAAAGGAAAAAAGATTTTCCTGTATTTGCCTAGTAAGTAAACATTCTTTAAATTATTGAAATAATTATATGTTATGTTATTTCAATCAGGTACTTATTTACTTTAAAAAAAGTTGTCTTAATTATGGGAACGGACGTTTTGCTAGCTTATGGTAGTGTTTAATACCCTTTTGTCACTTTGAATAAATAAATAGTCTAATACTGTTTAATAATAATGATGATATGTAATCTTTTGGTAAAATAAGTTTGACAATCTTCCCAGGGTTTGAATTTTAAGAAACTTTTATTTGATACAGAATTAGCCATTGGTCATTCCAGTAGGCCCTGGAATGCCTCAAAGATTTGTTTTCTCTCTTTATGAAGGAAAATTTTATACTTAAGGTACATGGGAAGCTTTGCCAAATAAATAGTGTCTATATTCTATTTTTATATGCCTATTACTAACATAGATTCTGATATGCTTTTACTTATAACTGTTATTAATTATAATATTGTAGAATATCGTGTTTTGCAGAAAAATACATTTCATTATAATCAAAACCATAACTGTCTTATTTTAAATCTCTTCTTGTCATTTAGAGACCGTCACTGTTTTGTTATAATGCATTTGGAAAAATGGTACATCTTCTGAGGGATTCATGGAAAGGACTCTGACATATACAGATCATGCCCTTTAAACTAGATGAAAATTATTAGAACTTGTCCTAACTGGTTTGGATCAGTGGATAGAGCATCGGCCTGCAGACTGAAAGGTCCTAGGTTCGATTCCAGTCAGGGGCATGTACCTTGGTTGTGTGCACATCCCCAGTAGGAGGTGTGCAGGAGGCAGCTGATCGATGTTTCTCTCTCATTGATATTTCTAACTCTCTATCCCTCTCCCTTCCTCTCTGTAAAAAAATCAATAAAATATATTTTTAAAAAAAGATAATTATTAGAACTCTAGACTATCTGAATTTATAGAAATACTATCAGGTAAAATTGGGAGTAACAAAAAAAAATTATTATGCGACTAAGTGAACTAAAAATAATTATATAGTTTTGTAACTTGTGTTGAAAGTACTGCTAATTCTTAAACTTTTTGTTTTTCAGATATAGGGAAGCATTTTTAAAGCAATTTGGTAAATTATATATTTTTCTCCCTACCTGATCCCTCCAGAATTTGGCAATTCCTAATGAGTGAGTCATGGCAGTACATTTCTTTGCATGAATTCAGTTTCCAATTGTGGCTTGTTATAGTAATACTAATAAGAATAATCCTACCTTATAATAGAGAAACATGCAAATTGACCGCACCTCCGCTACACCCACAATTGGGCCGGCGGGAGGCTGGGGGGCGGGACTCCGTGTGGCCTATCTGGCAGTTGAGAAGATCAAGATGGCGGCGCCCAGTCCTCTTAGTTCCGGGGGTCCCTGGGAAGATCGCTGCCCAGGGGAGGTTATGCCAGACCACCAAGCCACTTCCAGGGGTCCCTGGGAACATCACTGCCCAGGGGAGGTGAAGCTGGACCACCTAGCTGCTCCCCGGGGGTCCCTGGAAAGATCGCCGCTCAGGGGAGGTGAAGCCGGACCCGCCTAGCCACTCCCCGGGGGTCCCTGGGAACATCGATGCCCAGGGGAGGTGAGGCCAGACCGCCTAGCTGCTCCCCGAGGGTCCCTGGGAAGATCGCCACCCAGGGGAGGTGAAGCCGGACCTGTCTAGCCACTCCCAGGGGTCCCTGGGTAGATCGCCGCCCAGGGGAGGTGAGGCCGGACACACCAAGCCACTCCCCGGGGGTTTCTGGGAAGATCACTGCCCAGGGGAGTCAAGGCCGGACCCTCCTAGCTGCTCCCGGGGGTCCCTGGGAAGATCGCCGCCCAGGGGAGGTGAAGCCAGACCCGCCAAGCCACTCCCCGGGGGTCCCTGGGAACATCGATGCCCAGGGGAGGTGAGGCCGGACCACCTAGCCGCTCCCCGAGGGTCCCTGGGAAGATCGCTGCCCAGGGAGGCGAGGCCGGACCCGCCTAGCTGCTCCCCGAGGGTCCCTGGGAAGATCGCCACCCAGGGGAGGTGAAGCCGGACCTGTCTAGCCACTCCCAGGGGTCCCTGGGTAGATCGCCGCCCAGGGGAGGTGAGACCGGACACACCAAGCCACTCCCCGGGGGTTTCTGGGAAGATCACTGCCCAGGGGAGTCAAGGCCGGACCCTCCTAGCTGCTCCCGGGGGTCCCTGGGAAGATCGCCGCCCAGGGGAGGTGAAGCCGGACCCGCCAAGCCACTCCCCGGGGGTCCCTGGGAACATCGATGCCCAGGGGAGGTGAGGCCGGACCGCCTAGCCGCTCCCCGAGGGTCCCTGGGAAGATCGCTGCCCAGGGAGGCGAGGCCGGACCCGCCTAGCCGCTCCCCGAGGGTCCCTGGGAAGATCACCACCCTGGGGAGGTGAAGCCGGACCGCCTAGCCACTCCTATGGGTCCCTGGGAATATCGCCGCCCAGGGGAGGTGAGGCCGGACACACCAAGCCACTCCCCGGGGGTTTCTGGGAAGATCGCCGCCCAGGGGAGTCGAGGCCGGACCCTCCTAGCCGCTCCCGGGGGTCCCTGGGAAGATCGCCGCCCAGGGGAGGCGAGGCCGGACCCTCCTAGCCGCTCCCGGGGGTCCCTGGGAAGATCGCCGCCCAGGGGAGGTGAAGCCGGACCCACCAAGCCACTCCCCGGGGGTCCCTGGAAAGATCGCTGCCCTGGGGAGGTGAAGCCAGACCGCCTAGGCAGTCTGAAGATCGCCGCCCAGGGGAGGCGAGGCTGGACCCGCCAAGCCACTCCCCGGGGGTCCCTGGGAAGATCGCTGCCCAGGGGAGGCGAGGCCGGACCCTCCTAGCCGCTCCCGGGGGTCCCTGGGAAGATCGCCGCCCAGGGGAGGTGAAGCCGGACCCACCAAGCCACTCCCCGGGGGTCCCTGGAAAGATCGCTGCCCTGGGGAGGTGAAGCCAGACCGCCTAGGCAGTCTGAAGATCGCCGCCCAGGGGAGGCGAGGCTGGACCCGCCAAGCCACTCCCCGGGGGTCCCTGGGAAGATCGCTGCCCAGGGGAGGCGAGGCCGGACCCGCCAAGCCACTCCCCGGGGGTCCCTGGGAAGATCGCCGCCCTGGGGATGTGAAGCCGGACCCTAGCCGCTCCGGGGGTCCCTGGGCACATTGCAGGCATGGGGTTGCTGAGATTCATAGCTTCATGGAGACCGAGGGCAGGGATATGCCTCATCTGCAGAGAGACAGAGGTTCTGCAGTGGCCCCAAGACGTGGGTGGGCCCAGCCAGGGATCAAGGGGCATGGAAGGACTCCGGGCAGAGGGTTAAGGACCCTCACCCCTGAGGAGGGGGTTGAGGGGTGGTGCCACCTCAGTGGAGGGGTGCTGCACTGCAGGGTACTGGACTGACTGATGTGATTCAGAGAAGCTCCCAGTGCTAAGGGGCCTCACTCAGGTGGCCTTGACACTTCAGAGGCAGTGACTCCTGCTCCTGCCTTGACCCAAAAGCAAGCCTGCGGTGCCCTGCCCCATGGCAGAGCATGCCTAGGCAGTGAGTGCAAAGCCTTCCACCTGCTCCAGAGAAGCGGGGGCAGTAAGGAATGGGGGGCAGGAGACGGGGAGAGGAAAGAATGTGGAGCATCCGCAATGAAGAGGTGCTTGAGAAAGAGGCTCGATAGCCTGACTGGAAGGTTTGTTCTGTTTGCTGGGCCGCTGCCCCTTAGGAAGCGCAAAGAGCATGGCTCTGAGGGCTTCCTGTGTGCTGAGTCAGGTTCCACAGCCAACTGGAATTGGCCTCAGTTTCCTGGTCTGTAAAATGGATGAAGCGTGTCCCAGTGCCTTCACTGAGCTTTGATGGCCAATTGAGATACTATATAAAGAAAATTAGGGAAGAAGTGAGAAAGAAAAGGAAGGACAAGCAACACAAAAGAAAGACTGAAAGGAACCTGTAAACCCATTGTCACTTAAATAGGGAATATAGTCAATAGTGTTGTAATGATGGTATGATGCCAGGTGGGTACTAGAAATATCGGGGAACACTTTGTAAAGTATATGATTGTCTAACCACTATTTTGTAACTAATATAAAACCTGAAACTGATACAAAATAATGTTGAATGTAAAGAAATGAAAATTGGAGTGAAATTTTTATAAATTTCAAAGTTTAAATAAAAGCTGTAAAGGAAGGAAGGGGAGAATAAAAATAGTGTTTTTCATTTTACCACTTCATTAAAAAGACAGTTGTCTTTATATGGTGCTTTTATACTTTTATACTTTTCTAAGTCATTATCTCATTTTAATTTCCGGGCAACTTAAAGACAAGATAAGTATTCCCTCCACTATTCAAAGAAGAAATCTTGGTGTCTGGTCCTAATGATTCAATCGTCAAGCCCTTATTGTAAAGCAGGGTTAGTAAAATTTTCTGTGCAGGGTCATATCTATACTAATAAAAGCCTTCGGGGTGATCAGGCCAGCAGGGGAGGGTATTTGGGGGCAATCAGGTCCGCAGAGGAGCAGTTAGGGGGCAATCAGGCCAGCAAGGGAGCAGTTAGGGGGCAATCAGGCAGGTAGGTGAGCGGTTAGGAGCCAGAAGTCCCGGATTGTGAGAGGGATGTCCAACTGCAGGTTTAGGCCCGATCCCTGTGGAATTGGGCCTAAACCTGCAGTTGGACATCTCCCGAGGGGTCCCATATTAGAGAGGGTGCAAGCTGGGCTGAGGGACACCCTCCCCAGTGCACGAATTTCATGCACTGGGCCTCTAGTATAGAATAAGTATCAAAGTGTGGAATTACAGTGTGATATTAAAAAGTATTGAATGTAATGTAAACAGGTTGATAAACACCCTTGAGTGGCATGTATGTAGAAAATAGATAAAAGTGATCTGCTCCCCATATGTAAAACCAGATATGCAAGGCTCCTGGGACCCGCTGATAAGACACACTGAAGACGCCCATCTAGGCACATAAAAAGAGGAAGCACCAGAGGAAGATCAGAGAGGCCTGCTCTGCTCCTCCACAGACGGTCACTCTCCACCCCCCTTCCTGCAATCTGCCCAAGCTCTGCCATGGACTGTGAGTCCAAACAGTGAGCCGGAAACTGAGGCCTCAAACAAGACGCCGAGCCGCAGCTGCGATGTCCAACGTCCAGTGTGTGTGTTCGGTGCGGATCCCCGGGTGGCCTGCAGAGGTCTGGAAACCACCAGGACTCTGTAAATAAACCGTGAGTGATTTGTGCATTGCATGTCTGTCTCCTGTGTAACTTATGCTCGGCCAATATTAAGTAAGTACCTTGAGTCGTACGTGTCAGTGTCTGTTTAGAGACTGGCTGAGGCACCCTAGGTCACCTGTGCTTACGTCCCTAAAGGAGAAATTGGGACATGGCTTTAGTAACCAAGAGTTGGAGTGCCAGGTCTAACGTACCTGGATTCAGGATATCACCAGAAAGTTTTAAGGAATGAAGCCAATAAAAGCTTCTTGGATAAACCTGGTATGTTGCTTTGTCACATCGTTCATGGCAGTCTTTCCAGGTAAGGAATGAAGGTTACTTTCCTGAAAACTGGCAAGGAAGGCATCTTGAGACATCATTGCGGGGGGTCCTCAAGAACTTGAGAAACTCACCCAAGTCTTCAGGTATTGCAGGCAACCCTGATGGTAACTAGGTGACTTAGCTCCTTTGCCCTTTGGGATTAATTAAAGCTTGACCATAAGATTCTAGGAAAGATATACTTAAAAAGGTGAGGGCACTATGTGATCAAGTGTTATTCTATTGTGTTTATGCAAATGTCAGGCCAAATTGTAACTAGACTTAATACAGTAAATAAATTAGTCTTAATTGGGATATTTAATGAAAATGAGAGTATTTGCGGGGGTATGTTTCAATAGGGAATTATTAGAACTGAAATGTTTTTTTTCTTCCACAATTCTTGCTATTTTATCTTTTGCCCAATAATACTAAAATTTATAACAGGTTACAAACCCTACTCACACATAGGGAATACCACCTCTAGACACCATTGCCACCTCCTTATGTGCCCAGGCCTTATTGTCCCTCTGACAGAGAGCAAGGATCTCGTGGCTCTGAGAGAAACCTTCATCCCTCCTCAGCATGAAGCAGTTTCAGAAGAGACTCTATGCCACTTTCCTGTGAACAAATTCAGAGCCAAGATCCTTGAGGGGAAGTGGTAGGCAGTTAGATAGACATAAGCAGAGCAAGGATGATGGGTCAACCAGAGGAGAAATGGATGGGACCTGAGACATGCTTCTCACCACCCCAACTTCTCTGAAGCTGGCAATGGAGGAACCTATGTAGAACAGACCTTTAATCTTGCTTATTAGGAGTTGGGACACATATGTATGGCACATATATAACTATTCTATTTATTTTGAGAAAAAAGTCACAAATGGAGACCTTTATATGTTGGGATTCACTGTCCTGGAAAAGGATGCAGGGATGTTTTCTCTAAAAGTTTCTTGTGGCGAATGTTTGACTTTTATCAGGTGATCTAGTCTTTCAGTATCTAATAACTACAATATGAATTGTTCTGATAATTTAACCCTCCCTTATAGTAATGGACATACTAAGCTGCAGGCTGATTGGTTTCTGAAATGTGGGATAACTGTTTATATATTCCTGCCAACAGCACCGGGGGACCCTGTTTCTTAGAAGTACAGTCTGTTTTTAAGCCCAGAAACATCACAGGGTTGAACCAAAAGAGACCTTCTCACAGCTGTGGCACTAAATTTGTGATGAACTCCACGTGTGGAGCCCTAATGAATATATTACTTTAACCATTATTGTTATATTGGTAATGTAGACTTTCTTAAAGTAGAAGTGACCCGACTGACTTATAGCATGGTAAAAGCCCTGAATGCCACTTTCAGGGCTATACATGAGATAAATCAAAAGCTGAGATAAGTCAGGAATGCATTTCTAGAGAGTTGGACAGCAGTATATTTTTTTGCTGTTGCTGCATAACCATGGTTGTGAGGAATTTAAAGGAATGTATTGCTTTAATATTTCTGACAATTACTGATAGAAACAACAATCAACGAATTAGGGAAACCATCCCCAAGGTAAAAAAACATGAAGAGTTTTATTTTGTTTTGTTTTGTCTTGTTTTGTTTTGTTTTGTTTTGTTTTACTTATCCAACCTAACTTCCTGGCTACTTAACCAGTTTGGGTTACAGGAACTCTTTAATTTTTCTCATATTTATTTTTTATAGCCTGCTTGCTTGCTGCTGTATTCAGTGTCTTCCTCTTTTTACATCCTGCATTTCCTGTATTCCATCCCCAAGAACTGCTATCAAGGCAGAAACAAATGCAGTCCAGATGAGATGTTTCATCTAAAACTAATCTCTTAGATATGAGATGATACAAATAGTAGTGGGGAAATGAGAGGGACAGAAATAGAATGTTGGGGATCAGCTAGAATTGTAAGAAATATTAATCATGCTCTGTTAGCTGTGATTGTTCTGTTCTGATTTAAGAAGGCGCATTCTAACCTGGCTGTGAGTTGCATGTGGGACCTGGGAGCTCACCTGCAAATGTGGCCCATCCTCTCCATGCAGGAGGTGCCTGTTATCATGGAAAGATTAACAACCTTATTGCAGACATCAGAGGCACCAGCCCTTTGAAGACCCCCAGACTTTGCATACCCATAGGCCTTTTCATATCTCCAGCCCACATTACTTGTAAACTGCCTATGAGAACCATGCCATGTCCCCATATAGTCAAGGCCTTGTTATCAATACACTCTGAGTCTGTGCCTAAATGGAATGTTCAAGGACTCTGAGCCTAGGAATCCTAATCTGGCCAAGATACCATGAGCCGGTGCAAGGACACATGGTACCCTGTGCCCTTCTGTAGCCAATATGATTGGTGTCACTGTTGGCACGAATCCTTCTTTGTCTAAATCAGTGGTTCCCAACCTTTCTAATGCCGCGACCCTTTAATACAGTTCCTCATGTTGTGGTGACCCCCAACCATAAAATTATTTTCATTGCTACTTCATAACTGTAATTTTGCTACTGTTATGAATCGTAATGTAAATATCTGTGTTTTCCAATGGTCTTAGGCAACCTGTGGGTCGTGAACCGCTGCTGTAGAGGAACTTGGACTAAGTTCCCAAGAGTTAGGACAGTGGGCAGGGGTCAAGCAGGAACCAGCCCTAGCATAGTCAAATGGGAGAATTTAGAATACATGGACTCACAGCCACTCAGAACAACTCAGAGTTAGTCAGACCAGAAGAGCTGTGTGGTGCTCTTGCTGCTGACTCTGACACTGTCCATTTGGCACACCCTTTTGCCTACTTCCCCATATAATCTTTGTCCTTCTACCAAATATAAGAAGCTGGTTTATGGTGGGGGTAGAGCAGATTTTTTTGTGGATGAACTGCTGCTCTCCCATACTGCTGGCATTATTAGAATAAACGCTCATATACGTTACACCTCTGTCTCTGTTGAATTGGCTCAGGTAGTGACAAAAAGCCTGGACCCATTGATTGTTCGGTTAGAAGAATTAAATTGATTTACTTCCCTTCAGCTGATGAGTAACCTGAATTTGATGTAAAATCAAATTCCTTGCAGCTGTGTAGTTTGTGATATAAACTACACAGCTGTAGCTTTAAGTGGTATATCCTTCAGTACCTTTTCTGTTTTTCCTCACTTTGTACTTAGCACTAAGCTTCTCTGCCATTCATGAATTTCCATTCAGGGAAGTGTGTTGGGGGAGGTAATCTTCCTTATACACTAAATTCTGGATATAATGTTCTAACTTGGGTGAGGGGTTATCCATTAAAGCTAAAAAATCCATCCTATCTAATAAAGAGGTAATATGCAAATTGACAATCACTCACACTAGATGGCCGCCCAAGTGGTCAAAGATGACCGCCCCATGTGGACACAAGATGGCCACCACAAGATGGCCGGCAGGGGAGGCAGTTTTGGGTGATCAGGCCGGGAGGGGATGGTAGTTGGGAGAGACCAAGCCTGCAAGGAAGGGCAGTTGGGGGCGATCAGGCCTGCAGGGAAGGGCAGTTGGGGGCAATCAGGCTGACAGGGGAGGGTAGTTGGGGGCCAGCAGGCCAGCAGGAGAGGACAGTTTGGGGTGATCAGGCAGGAAGGGGAGGGCAGTTTGGGGCAAGATCAGGCCAGCCAGGGGAGGGCAGTTGGGGGCAATCAGGCCAGCAGGGTAGCAGTTAGGCATCAATCAGGCTGGCAGGGGAGTGGTTAGGGGGTGATCAGGCTGGTAGGCAGAAGCAGTTAGGGGTAATCAGGCAGGCATGCAGGCGAGCAGTTAGGAGCCAGCAGTCCCGGATTGTGAGGCATGTCCGGCAGTTGGACATCCCCCAAGGGGTCCCAGATTGAAGAGGGTGCAGGCTGGACTGAGGGACATCCCCTACCCCGTGCATGAATTTCATGCACCGGGCCACTAATCCTATCTAATAATAGAGTAATATGCAAATAACCATTACTCCGCTACGCCCACGATTGGGCAGCAGGAGGCTGGGGGTCGGGACTCGAGGTGTCCTATCCAGCCATTGAGAGGCGCAGGGGGCGGGACTCACGAGTCCCGCCCCCTGCGCCTCTCAATGGCCGGATCCGTCGTCACTGAGGGGAGACCCCTCAGCATTTGCGGGTCGGAGCAGTGGTGGTGGTGGTGGCGCCCCGGGACCCGCGAACGCTGATGGGGGCGGGTCTGGGCACCACTGCAGCTGCCGCCCCCACCGCCCCCGGAGAGACCCCACCCCCGCCGCCGCCGCTTCTGCCGCTGCCCCCAGAGAGACCAATCAGCATTCGTGGGTCAGAGCAGTGGCGGCAGTGGTGGCACCCCGGACCCATGAACGCTGGGGTCTCTCTGGGGGCGGTGGCAGTGGGGGCAGCTGCGGCAGCAGTGACAGGGGTGGGGTCTCTCCGGGGGCAGCAGCGGAGGCGGCGGCTCCCGGACCCGCCTCCATGCACCTGCACTGGGGGAGGGCCTGGTCAGCAGCCGCCGAGGCTGCTTCAAGGGCCAAAGAGGGAGGCAGGGCCAGACCCCAGCGGCCGCAGCTGCTGCGAGGCCAGGGAGCCAGGCAGGGCTGGACAGGCAACCTCAGGGTGGGCCTGGGGGTGGGTCCAGCGGCACAGCTTGACAGCAGACAGCAGGGCCTGCTTGGCCTTAGCTGCCGGCGACCCACAACAGGCAAGTGGGCCTGCAGGCAGCACCCAGCAGGGCCTGCTTGGCTGTTGCCGCGGCAACCCGGGAGCAGACAAGTGCAGCTGCAGGCAGCACCCAGCAGGGCTTGCTTGCCCATCGCTATGGTGTGGAGCAGGCAAGCCCTGCAGTGAGCAGAGAACCACAGGGAGTGGGCCTAAGCCATCAGCAGGACATGCCCTGAGGGCTCTCAGATTGGAGAGGGTACAGGTCGGGCTGAGGAACCCCCACCCCCTGCCCCATGCATGAATTTCATGCACCAGGCCTCTAGTTATATAATAAAAAGTTCTCCAAAATCATGTTAAAAACTGACAAATTAGTTTACCTAATTTTACTTATATAAATACTGTGTAATTAAAGTTCAGTTTAATTTCACACAAAAAAGTTTTCTATATGTATTACTATAATTTTAAATTTATACTAGTAAATACGTCCATTCACCAGTCACCTGAGTGAACAAATGCACTCATCTGGGTTGTGGCTTAGTTTACATGGGGACATTGGTGGAATGCCTTAAATCTGCAGAAAGTCATGCCATGTGAGTGCACAACATAATATGATCATGTGTTAATTATTCACATGGTCTACAGTTGTAGATATATAATTATATGAGCAAAATTTAAATATCTACAGTTGTAAATATATAATTATGTGAGCAAAATTATTAGAGTTTTTCCCTATGTATGGCCTATTCACTAAAATTGGCTTTAAAAATGGTGAATCAATAACAAAAAACTATCCTGTTACTTTAATTATAAGCAAATCTTTCTTAAAAGCATTTAAAAATTAACAGGATGTTAATGTTCACATATGACATACAGACTAGAAATTCTGTCCATTAAATCTGAAGTCTGTTAAATCAAAGACTTACCATACATATTTATCTTCTGCTGTTTCTTAAATGTGTGTGGATGAAGGTGTCTGCCTTTTTTTTTTTTCTGATGCTTCTTAAATGTGCTGATGAAAGTAAGCCCTTCGCTTGGCAAACTCTGAGTAGGAAATATATTCCAGCAAAAGTGAATGATATCATACAACTATCAGTTTTGCCCAGGTATTATTCAAAACTAAAACATCAAGAAAGAAATTCCCATAAGGAGAAATTACTATTTAATAATATAACATTTTTTATCAAAACTTAGAAACATGGTCTTCAGACTGTTGTTTTTAATGTCTTTTATTTTCTTTTAGGGAACTATAATTTTTCAGTCTTTTTACTCTTACAAACTAATACTTCTTTTTTACAAATTATTTTTTATTCATTTCAGAGAGAAAAGGAAAGGGAGAGAGGTAGGAACATCAATGATGAGAGAGAATCATGGATCGACTGCCTTCTGCACACCTAATATTGGGGATCAAGCAAGCAACCCAGGCAATATGGTTACCCCACAGGAAGATGCTTTTTCTCAACAGGAATATTACAGTCCCTCATAGGAAGATTAGGTGACCCCACAGGAAAATGGATTCCCCACATCAAGGTGAATTTTGCTCACATAAAGATGTGTTCCCTCAAAGGAAGGTGTGTTTCCCCTAAAGGAATTCATGTATCCACAGAGGAAGATGTATTCCCTCACAGGAAGGTGCATTTCTAGGACAGAAGCTGTATTCCCCTAGATTACAGGGGTCCCCAAACTTGTTAAACAGGGGGCCAGTTCACTGTCCCTCAGACCGTTGGAGGGCCGGACTATAGTTTAAAAAATACGATGAACAAATTCCTATGCACACTGCTAAGTCGGCTGCTAAGCAGGACAGGCAACGGCGGCAAAAACACCCGGCGGGCCGGATAAATGTCCTCGGCGGGCCGCATATGGCCCTCGGGCTTTAGTTTGAGGACCCCTTCCCTAGAAGAAGGTAAGTATCCTCACAAAATGTTGTTTTTTCCAAAAGAAAGAAGGATTCCCACACAGGAGATGTGCCCCCCTCCCCCCCAGGAATATGAATTTAACCCCTAGGAAAGTAAATTTCCTCCACAAAAAGATGTGTTTCTATATACAAAGGGGCCTTTCCCTCATAGGAAGGTGCGATTCCCGTACAAGATGAAGGGTTCTCTCCACAATAATTTTCATTTCCCCCAAAGAAAGTGTTCTCACACTGGAAATGTGTTCCCACAAAGAAACCCTTATTTCTTGCATTGGAAGGGGCTCTTCAACCACAGGAAAAAGGATTCCTGCACATGAAGGTGAGTTTTCCTCACAGGACGATACTTTCTGCCACAAAAAGATATATTTCCCCCACAAGAAGGTGCAATTCCCCTACATGAAGGTGCGTATTCTCTCAGGAGATGGGTTCCCTTACATGAAAGTGATGAAAGTGTGTTTGTCCCATAGTAAGGTGCATTTCTCCCACAGGAACATGACTTCCCTCACAGGAACATACACTTCCCCCTCAGGAAGATGTGTTTGACCAAGGGAGAAAGGTTCCTCACAGAAAGGTGTGTTTCCCAACAGGGAATGTATGTTTCCCCAAAGGAAGATTAAGTTCCCCCCGCCCCCAAAAGAAGGTTATTTTTTCCAATAGGAAGATTAGGTAACCCCACAGGAAAATAGCTTTGCCCCCAGGAAGGTGAAATTTGTCCACATAAAGTTGCGTTCCTACACAGGGAGGTGTGTTTCCCTCAAAAGAAGAAGTGTTCCCACAGAAGATGTGTTCACCCACAGAAAGGAGAATTCCTGAACAGGAAGTTCAGTCCCTCACCCTCCCTCCCAATATAAGGTAGATTTCACCATAGGAAGATTATTTCATAAAAGGAAGTTGTGTTCCCCAGTAGGAAGTTCTATCCTTCACAGGAAGATGCACTTCCCCCTCAGGAAGCTGCATGCCCAAGAAAAAAGTTGTGTTTCCCCACAAAAGTTGCATTTCTCTGAAAGAAAGAATAGCCATACAGGAAGATGTGTTTCCCCCATTGGGAGATAAATATAATCCACTGGAAGGTGAATTCCTCCACAGAAAGATGTGTTCCTTCACAGGAACGTATGTTTCCTCTCCAAGAAAGATGTGTTACCACACAAGAAGGTTCCTTTCCCTCACAGGAAGGTGCACGCACCCTATAGAATGAAGAGTTTCCCACACAGGAAGTTGCATTTCCCACACAGTAAATGTTCTCTCATTGGAAATGTTTTTCCTTTACAGGGCTTCTTTCATTCATAGGAAGGTGCCATTCCATCACAGCAAATAGGATTCTTGCACAGGAAGGTGAGTTTCCCTCACAGGAAGATACTTTCTGACAGAAGAAAATGTATTTCCCCCACAGGAAGGTTAACTTCCCACATAGAAAAGTGAGTTTTCCCCACAGGAAAAAGGGATACCTCACATGAAAGTGCCTCTCCCACATAGGAAGGTGAATTTCTCCCACAGGAGCATGTGTTCCCTCATAGGAACATGCATTTCCCCATAGGAAGATGTGTTGTACCAAGGTATGAGGGTTCCTCATAGAAAGGTGTGTTTCCCAACAGGAATGTGTGTTTCCCAAAGGAAGATTAGGTTCCACCAAAAAAGGTGCTTTTCCCCAACTGGGATATTACATTTCTCCACAGGAAGGTGATTTTCCCCAATGGGATTCGTGTTCCCACAGAGGAAAGAAGTGTTCACCCACAGAAAGAATTCCTACACAGGAAGGTGAATTTCCCCTCAAGGAAGTTGCATTTCACCATAGGAAGAGTCTACCATAAAAGAAAAATGTCTTCCTCAGTAGGAAGATGTGTTCCCTCGCAGGAAGATGCGTTTTGTTCACACAAAGCTTCATTCCCCCAAAAAATGTGCATTTCCCCACAAAAAGTTGCTTGTCTCTGAAAATAAAGGACACCCACACAGGAAGATGTGTTTCCCCCACTGGGAGATGAACATACCACACAGGAAAGTGAATTCCTCCATGGAAAGATGTGTTCCTTCACTGGGTGAATTCCTCCATGGAACTATGTGTGTTTTCCACACAAACAAAAAAGATGTGTTCCCACACAGGTAGGTGCCTTACTCTCATAGTAAGGTGCACTTCTCCAATAAGAAGGTGAATTTCCCTCACCGGAAGAAGGGTTCCCTCACAGGAAGGTGCGTTTCCTCTTGGAAAGTGCATTTCTGCCACAGGAACATGCGTTCTCTCACAGGAACATGCATTTCCCCCACAGGAAGATATGTTCTACAAAGGAAGAAATGTTCCTCACAGAAAGGTGTGTTTACCAATAGGAGTATGTGTTTACCCACAGGCAATTAGATTCACCCACAGGAAGATGCTTCTTCCCAGGAGGAATATTATGTTTCCCTCATAAGACAAATAGGTGACCCCACAGGAAAATTCCCCCACAAAAAGGTGAATTTTGTCCACATAAATATGCATTCCCTCGCAGGAAGGTGCATTTCCCCCAAAGGAATCCATGTTCCCACAGAGGAAGATGTATTCCCTCACAGGAAGGTGTGTTTCCAGGACAGGAAGCTATATTCCCCCTAGAAGAAGGTGAGTTTCCCCACAAAAAGTTGTTTTTTCTTGACACAGAAAATGATTCCTAGACAGGAAGATGTGTTTCCCCCACAGGAATATAAATTTACCCCACAAGAGACTAAATTCCCTGCACAAAGTTGTGTTCCTACATATGAAGGTGCCTTTCCCCAAAAGTAGGGTGCCAGCACCATACAGAATGAAGGGTTCCCCCAACAGAAAGGTGCATTTCCCTGACAGGAATATGAATTTACCACAAAGGAAATGAAAATTTCTCCACAAAAAGCTGTGTTCCTACGTATGGAGGTGCCTTTCCCCAAAAGGAAGGTGTGATCTTTTACAGGATTAAGGGTTCCCCCCAAAGGAAGTGGCATTTCCCCCAAAGGAAGCATTCTTACACTGGGAATGTGATCCCGCAAAGGAATCCTTCTTACATGCATAGGAAGGTGCCTTTCAAGCACAGAAGGAAGGATTCCTTCACAGTAAGGTGAGTTTTCCTCACAGGAAGATACTTTCACCCACAAAAGGATGTATTTCCCCCACAAGAATTTGAACTTCCCCCATAAGGAATGTGGGTTTCCCTGCAAGAAGAAGAGTTCCCTTACATGAAAGTGTGTTTGCCCCATAGGAAGGTGCATTTCTCCCACAGGAACATGCCTTCCCTCACAAAACATGCACTTCCCCCACAGGAAGATGTGTTTGACCAATTGAGAAAGGTTCCTCACAGAAAGGTGTGTTTCCCAACAGAGAATGTGTTTTTCCCCAAAGGACGATTCAGTTTCCCCAAAAGAAGGAGCTTTTTTCCCAACAGAAATATTGCGTTTCCCTACAGGATGGTGATTTTCCCCAACAGGAAGATTAGGTGACCCCACAGAAAAATATATTCCTTCAAGGAAGTTGAATTTCATCCACATAAAGATGTGTTTCCTCACAGAAAGGTATGTTTCCCCCAAAGGAAGAAGTGTTCCCACAGAAGAAGATATGTTCACCTACAGAAAGAAGAATTCCTGCACAGGAAGTTGAGTTTCCCCCTAAAGAAGGTGCATTTTGTTCATTCCCCAAAAGGATGTTGTATTCCCCAGTAGGAAGATGTATTCCCCCACAAGGAATCTGCATTCCCCTATGAGACTGTGTGCTTCCCCACAAAAAGTTGCTTTTCTCTGAATGAAAGAATGATACCCACTCAGGAAGATGTGTTTCCCCACTGGGAGATAAATATACTCCACAGGAAGGTGAATTCCTCCATAAAAAGATGTGTTCCTTCACAGGAAGGTGTGTTTCCTCCTCAAGAAAGTTGTGTTTCCATATAAGAAGCCACCTTTCCCCCACATGAAGGTGCGTGCTCACTACAGAATGAAGTGTTCCCCCAACAGGAGGTGGTGTTTTCCCCACAGTAAGTGTTCTCACACTGGAAATGTGTTCCTGAACAGGTCTTCTTTGTTTCATAGGAAGGTGCCTTTCCACCACAGCAAATAGGATTCCTGCACAAGAAGGTGAGTTTTCCTCACAGGAAGTTACATTTACCCACATAGAAAATATATTTCCCCCACAGGAGGACTTGTTCCCCCACAGGAAGCCACACTTACCCCATAGGAAAGTGAGTTTTCCCCAAAGGAAAAATGGATACCTCACCTGAAAGAGCATTTCCCACATTGGAAGGTGAATTTCTCCCACAGGAACATGCATTCCCTCACAGAAACATACACTTCCTTCACAAGAAGATGTGTTCGACAAAGAGACAAGGATTTCTCACAGAAAGGTGTGTTTCCCAGCAGGGCTGTGTGATTCCCCACAGGAAGATTGGGTTTACCAATAGGAAGGTCTGTTTCCCCCAAAGAAAAAGGTGTTCCCACAGAGGGAGATGTGCTCACCCACAGAAAGAATAATTCCTGCACAGGAAGGTGAATTTCCCCATGTGGAAGGTGCATTTCACCATAAGAAGATCATTGTCCAAAGGAAGTTGTGTTCCCCAGTTGGAATATGTGTTCCCTCACAGGAAGATGTATTTCCCATACAGGAAGTTACGTTCTCCTACAAGAAGTTGCATTTCACAACAAAAAGTTGATTTTCTCTCTGACAGACAGAAAGATTACCACACAGGAAGATGTGTTTCCCCCACAGGAAGTAGAGTTTCTCGCTCAGAAATTTTGTTCCTTCACAGGAAGATGTGTTCTACAAAGGAAGAAGTGTTATGTTTTCCCCGCCCCCCACCCAATAAAAATATGTTCCGATACAGGAAGGTTCTTTCCCTCTCAGAAAAAGTATATGCCCTTCACAGGAAGAAGGGTTTCCTCACCGGGAGATGTGTTTACCCCATAGGAAGGTGGGTTTCTGCTACAGGAACGTGTTTCCTCACAGGAACATACATTTCCCAAAGAGGAAGATGTGCTCGATGAATGCCAAAGGATTACTCACAGAAAAGTATGATTCCGTACAGGAATGAATGTTTCCCCACCGGAAGATTAGGGTCCTTCACAAGAAGTTGCATTTCCTCCAAAGGAAGAAGTGTTCCCAAAGAGGAAGATGTGTTCACCCACAGAAAGAAGATTTGTGTTCTCCAGCTGGAAGATGTGTTCACTCACAGGAAGATGTGTTTCCCAAATAGAAAGAAGAATTAAACCCAAAGGAAGGTGAATTTGCTCCATGGAAAAATGTATTCCTAGAATTTAAACAGCTCAATAGGCCAGCTCAATAGATGAAATTAAAGCAGTCATCAAAAAGCTTCCAGCAAACAAAAGCCCGTGGCCTGATGGCTTCACAGGAGAGTTTTACCAAACATTCAAGGAAGAACTAAAACCTATCCGTCTCAGACTATTCAAAAAAATTCAAGAGGAAGGAACACTTCCAAGCTCCTTCTATGAAGCCAGCATCACCCTAATAGCAAAACCAGATAAAGACAACACAATGAAAGAGAATTACAGACCAATATCCCTCATGAACATAGATGCCAAAATCCTCAACAAAATTTTAGCAAATCGGCTCCAGCAGTACATCAGAAAGATCATACACCATGACCAAGTAGGATTTATCCCAGGAATGCAAGGATGGTACAATATCCGTAAATCAATAAACGTGATACATCACATAAACAAATTGAGAGATAAAAATCACATAGTCATATCAATTGATGCAGAAAAAGCATTTGACAAAATCCAACACCCCTTTTTGATAAAAACTCTCAACAAGGTGGGACTAGAAGGCTCATACCTCAACATAATAAAAGCTATATATGATAAACCCACAGCAAACATCATACTCAATGGACAAAAACTAAAAACATTTCCCCTAAGAACAGGAAGAAGACAGGGATGCTCACTCTCACAACTCCTGTTTGACATAGTACTGGAAGTATTAGCTATTGCAATTAGACAAGAAGAAGAAATAAAAGGCATCCAAATTGGAAAAGAACAAGTAAAGCTGTCTTTATTTGCAGACGACATGATATTGTTCATAAAAAATCTGAAAGACTCCGTCAAAAAACTCATAGACTTAATAAATGAATTCGGCAATGTAGCAGGATACAAAATTAACACCAAGAAATCTATGGCCTTTCTATATACCAATAGTGAACTTACAGAAAGAGAGACTAAAAAGGCAATCCCATTTACCATCACACCAAAAAAATTAAGGTACCTAGGAATAAACTTAACTAAGGAGGTAAAAGACCTATACACGGAAAACTACAGGACACTGAAAAAAGAGATAGACGAAGACGTAAACAGATGGAAGAACATACCATGTTCATGGATTGGTAGAATCAACATCATTAAAATGTCCATACTACCCAAAGCAATCTATAGATTCAATGCACTCCCCATTATAATACCACCGACATATTTCACAGACATTGAAAGAACTCTCCAAAAATTCATCTGGAATAAAAAAGACCCCGAATAGCCACAGCAATCCTGAGAAAGAAGAATAAAGTAGGAGGGATCTCAATATCAGATTTCAAGCTGTATTACAAAGCCACTATACTCAAAACAGCCTGGTACTGGCACAAGAACAGACATATAGATCAATGTAATAGAATAGAGAATCCAGATATTGGCCCAAACCACTATGCTCAATTAATATTTGACAAAGGAGGCATGAACATAACAATGGAATCAAGACAGTCTCTTCAATAAATGGTGTTGGGAAAATTGGACAGATACATGCAAAAAAATGAAGCTAGATCACCAACTTACACCATACACAAAATAAACTCAAAATGGATATAGGACTTAAACATAAGACGGGAAACCATAAAAATACTAGAGGAATCCACAGGCAGCAAAATATCAGACATATGCCAAAAGAACTTCTTCACTGATACTGCCCCTAGGGCAATGGAAGCTAAAGAGAAAATAAACAAATGGGACTACATCAAAATAAAAAGCTTTTTTTACAGCAAAAGAAACTATCAACAAAACAACAAGAAAGCCCACTGCATGGGAGAACATATTTGCAAATGCTATCACTGATAAAGGTTTAATCTCCAACATCTACAGGCAGCTTATACAACTTAATAAAAGGAAGATAAATGATCCAATAAAAAAATGGGCAACGGACCTAAATAGAATCTTTTCAAAAGAAGATAGAAGGAAGGCCAAGAAACACATGAAAACATGCTCAACGTCACTAATTATCCGAGAGATGTAAATCAAAACAACAATGCGGTACCATCTCACACCTGTCAGAATGGCTATCATCAACAAATCAACAAACGACAAGTACTGGCGAGGATGTGGAGAAAAAGGAAACCTCGTGCACTGCTGGTGGGAATGCAGACTGGTGCAGCCACTGTGGAGAACAGTATGGAGTTTCCTCAAAAAACTCTAAATGGAACTCCCATTTGACCCAGTAATCCCACTCCTGGGAATATATCCGAAGAAACTAGAAACACCAATCAGAAAGGATATATGCACCCCTATGTTCATAGCAGCACAATTTACAATAGCTAAGATTTGGAAACAGCCTATGTGCCCGTCAGCAGATGACTGGATCAGAAAACTGTGGTACATCTACACAATGGAATACTATGCTGCCATAAAAAAGAAGGAATTCTCATCATTTTCAGCAACCTGGATGGAATTGGAGAACATTATGCTAAGTGAAATAAGCCAGTCAATGAAAGAAAAATACCACATGATCTCACTCATTTATGGATAATAAAGAACATTATAAACTGATGAACAAAAAGATAGATACAGAAACAATAAAGCATCAAACAGACTGTCAAGTTACAGGGGGAATGTTAGGGAGAGGTGGGGGAGATTAGAGATCAACCGAAGGACTTGTATGCATGCATATAAGCATAACCAATGGACACAAAACTCTGGGGTGTGAGGGCATGTATGGGTGTGGGGTGGGGGGGACAATGGTAAGATATGTACACATATAATACCTAAATTAAGAAAAAGAGAAAAAAAATAATGAAAAAAAAAAAGAATTCATATACAGAAAGTTGATTTTCCCCTCAAGGAAATTGCATTTCACAATAGGAAGAGCATACCCTAAAAGGAAAATCTTTTCCCCAGTAGGAAGATGTGTTCCCTCACAGGAAGGTGTGTTTTCCACACAGGACTTTGCATTCCCCTACAAGAAGGTGGTTTCCTTCGCAAAAAGTTGCTTTTCCCTGACAGAAAGTAGGATTCTCACACAGGAAGATGTGTTTCCCCACAGGAAGATGAATTTACCCTACAGGAATGTGAAATTAGTCCATGAAAAGATTGCTTCCTTCACTGAAAGGTGATTTTATTTTTTAAGTTATTTTTTAAGGTATTACAAATAGTAGTATATTTGTTTTCCCCATTCACCTCCCAGCGGTCCCCCCTACCCCTAAGTACTTGCCCTCACCCCCTAGTGCCTTGCGTCTATTGGTTGTGTATATATGCATGCATATAAGTCCTGCAGTTGATTTCTAACTCCCCCAACCCTCTCCTACCTTCCCTCTGTAGTTTGACAGTCTGTTTGATGCTTCTTCGCCTCTTTTTTTAACAGTTTATTATGTTCTTTATCTATGATAATAAAAGCCTAATATGCTAATTAGACCAGACAGCCATATGTTCTTCCAGACGTCCTTCTGGACAAAACCATGGTGGTTGCTAGGGCCAAGGGCAGGCAGCCGTGGTGGCTGTGAGGGTCCAGGGCAGACAGCCACAGTGGCCAGTAGCAGCAGCAGTGGCGGCGAGGTTATGGGGCAGTGCTTTCCCCTGATTGGCCCAACTGCCCCCCCCCGAAGAGGAAGGCCGGAATGAGGGACCCCCACACACACACACAAGTGCACGACATTTTGTCATAGCAATATCTACCAATACAGCTCCTAGGGCAATGGAAAACGGGCCTAGCAGTCAACAGGACATCCTCTGAGGGCTCCTGGCCTGTGAGAGGGGGAAGGCCAGGCTGAGGGACCCTCCCAAAGGCAAGAATTTTTGTGCACCAGGCCTCTAGTATTCCATAAATGAGTGAGATCATGTGGTATTTATCTTTCACTGCGTGGCTTATTTCACTTAGCATAATGCTTTCCAGTTCCATCCATGCTGTTGCAAATGGTAAGAATTCCTTCTTTTTTATAGCAGTGTATTATTCCATTGTGTAGATGTTTCAAGGTTTTCTAATCCACTCATCTGGTGATGGGCACTTAGGTTGTTTCCAAATCTTAGCTATGGTGACTTGTGCTGCTATGAACATAGGGGTGCGTATATCCTTTCTGATTGGTGTTTCTGATTTCTTGGGATATATTCCTAGAAGTGGAATTAATGGGTCAAATGGCAGTTCTTTTTTAATTTTTTGAGGAAACACCATACCATTTTCCATAGTGGCTGCACCAGTTTGCATTCCCACCAGCAGTGAAGAAGGGTTCCTTTTTCTCCACATCATCTCCAGCACTTGTTGTTTATTGAGTTGTTGATGATAGCCATTCTGATAGGTGTGTGATGGTACCTCATTGTTGTTTTCATTAGCATTTCTTGGATGATTAGTGACTTTGAGTGTGTTTTCATATGTCTCTTGGCTTTGTGAATGTCCTCTTTTGAAAAGTGTCTATTTAGGTCCATTGCCCATGTTTTGGTTGGATTGTTGATCTTCTTTTTGTTAAGTTGTATGAGTTCCCTGTAAATGTTGGAGATTAAACCCTTATGGGAGATAACATTGGCAATTACGTTCTCCCATGCAGTGGGTTTTCTTGTTTTGTTGTTGGTTCCTTTTGCTGTGCAGAAGCTTTTTATTTTGATGTAGTCCCATTTGTTTATTTTATCTTTATTTTCCATTGCCCTAGGAGCTGTATCAGTAAAGATATTCCTACGACAAAATATCTGCTATTTTGATGCCTATGGCTTCTTCTACGATTTTTATGGTTTCCTATCTTACATTTAAGTCCTTTATCCATTTTGAGTTAATTTTTGTGCATGGTATAAGTTGGTGGTCTAGTTTTTTTTGTTTTTGTTTTTGC
This sequence comes from Cnephaeus nilssonii, assembly GCF_951640355.1. NCBI lineage: Eukaryota > Metazoa > Chordata > Mammalia > Chiroptera > Vespertilionidae > Cnephaeus > Cnephaeus nilssonii. The sequence goes on along the minus strand of NC_137096.1, from coordinate 4,776,984 downwards.
AAGTATCTGTCCAGTTTTACCAACACCATTTATTGAAGAGACTGTCTTGTCTGCATTGTATGCTCTCGCCTCCTTGGTCAAATATTAATTGAGCATACTGGCTTATATCAATTTCTGGGTTCCCTGTTCTATTCCACTGGTTTATATGTCTGTTCTTGTACCATACCAGGCAGTTTTGAGAAGAGTGGCTTTTCAGTATAGCTTAATATCTGGTATTGTGATCCCTCCAACATTGTTCTTCTTTCTCAAGATTGCTGCAGCTACTCAGGATCTTTTTTAATTCTATATGAATTTTTTGAGAATTTGTTCTAGGTCTGTGAAATATTCCATTGGTATTTTAATAGGGATTGCATTGAATTTATAGATTGCTTTGGATAGTATGGACATTTTAATGATGTTGATTCTACCAATCCATGAACATGGTATATTCTTCCATTTGTTCATGTTTTCCTCTATCTCTTTTTTTAGAGTCCTGAAATTTTCTGAGTACAGTGTCTTCATCTCCTTGCTTAAGTTTATTCCTAGGTATCCTAAAATTTTTGTTGCAATGGTAAATGGTATTGATTTTTAAATTTCTCTTTCTGTGAGTTAATTATGGGTGTATAGAAAAGCCAAAGACTTCTGGGTGTTCATTTTATATCCTAATACATTGCCAAATTCATTTATTAAGTCTAGTAGTTTTTTGATAGAGTTTTTGGGGTTTTCTATGTAGAATAGCATGTCATCTGCGAATAATGACAGTTTTACTTCTTCTTTTCCAATTTGGAAACCTTTTATTTCTTCTCCTTGTCTGATCTCAATGGCTAGTACTTGCAGTACTATGTCAAACATGAGTGGTGAGAGTGGACATACCTGTCTTATTCCTGTTCTTAGGGAAAATGGTTTTAGTTTTTGACCATTGAGTATGATGTTGGCTGTGGGTTTGTCAAATATGGCTTTTATTATGTTGAGGTATGATCCTTCTATTCCTACCTTGCTGAGAGTTTTTATCAAGAAATGGTGTTGGATTTTGTCAAATGCTTTTTCTGCATCAATGAATATGATTTTATGGTTTTTATATCTAAGTATGTTTGTGTGGTGTATCACATTTATTGATTTGCAGATGTTGTACCATTCTTGCATCCTCAGAATAAATCCCACTTGGTCATGATGTATAATCTTTCTAATGTAAAGCTGGATTCAATTTGCTAAAATTTTGTTGAGAATTTTGGCATCTATGTTCATGAGGGATATTGGCCTGTAATTCTCTCTTTTTTTATTATCTTTATCTGGTTTTTGGATTAGGGTAATGCTGTCTTTGTAGAAAGAACTTGGAAGTGCTCCTACCTCTTGAATTTTTTTGAATAGTCTGAGGAAGATAGGTTTTATTTCTTCTTTGAATGTTTGCGAAAACTCCCCTGTGAAACTGTCTGGTCCAGGGCTTTTGTTTGTTGGAATATTTTTTTATTAGTGCTTCAATTTCCTCCATAGTTACCAGCCCATTCAGATTTTTTTATTCCTCCTGGTTGAGTTTTGAAAGGTCATATTTTTCTAGGAATATGTCCATTTCTTCTAGGTTGACCAGTTTGTTGGAGTAGAGTTGCTCATAGTATTTTTTTTATGATTCCTTGTATTTCTATGGGGTCTGTTTTTATTTCACCTCTTTTGTTTATGATTTTGTTTATTTGGGTCCTCTCTCTTTGATTCTTGGTGAGCCTGGCTAAATTTCATTAATCTTGTTTATTCTTTCTGAATACCAGCTCTTGGTTTCATTAATCTTTTGTATTTTTTTTTTTTTTTTTTGGTCTCTATGTCATTTATTTCCACTCTCATCTTTATTATTTCCTTCCTTCTGCTCACACTGGTCTTTTCTTGTTGCTCTCTTTCTAATTATTCAAGTTGGATTAGAACTGGCTTATTACGAGTTTTTCTTGCTTTTTGAGGTAGGCTTGTAATGCTATGTACTTCCCTCTCAGGATTGCTTTCACTGTGTCCCAAAGATTTTGGATTGTTGTGTTTTCATTGTCGATTGTTTCCAGGTTGTTTTTATTTCTTCTTTGATCTCTTTTGTAACCCACTCATTGTATAATAGTATGCTGTTCAGCCTCTAAATGTTTGAATTTTTGTCATTGTTTTTACTGTAGTTGATTTCTAATTTTATGTCATTGTGATCTGAGAAGATGCTTGATATGATTTCAATCCTCTTGAATTTGGAGAGACTTTGTCTGTGTCCCAATATGTGGTCTATCTTTGAAAATGCCCCATGTGCATTTGAGAAGAATGTATATTCTGTAGTTTTTGGGTGGAATGTTCTAAAGATGTCAATTAAGTCCGTCTGATCTAGTGAGTCATTTAGTGTTGATGTTTCTTTGCTAATTTTTTTTCTAGAAGATTTATCCAATGATGTTAATGGGGTATTAAAGTCTCCTACTCTAGTTGTGTTGCTGTCAAACTCTCCCCTGATATCTTCCAAAGTTGTTTTTATGTATTTGGGTGCTCCTGCATTGGGTGCATAAATGTTTACCAGGGTTATAACCTCTTCTTGTATTGATCCCTTTAGATTTATGAAGTGGCCTTTCTTGTCTCTTGTTATGGTCTTCACTTTGAGATCTATTTTGTCAGATATAAGTATTGCTACCTCAGCTTTTTTTTTTCATTTCAATTTGCCTGATAAATATTTTTCCATATCTTCACTTTCAGTCTGTGTGAGTCCTTTGTTCTGAAGTGGGTCTCCTGTAGACAGCATATATATGGGTCATATTTTCTTATCCATTCAGTCACTCAATTTCTTTTGATTGGAGCATTTAATCCATTTATGTTTAATATTATTTATAGGCACTTGTTTGTAGCCATTTCTGTGCTTTAAGACTGTGTTCTTTCCTGCCCTCCTATTTTTCTTTTTACAGCATTCCTTTTAGCATTTCTTGCATTGCTGGCTTGGTAGTGATAAATTCCCTGAGCCGTTTTTTGTTGGTTTGTTTGTTTGTTTGTTTGTTTTTGTCTGAGAGGCTCCTGATTTCCCATTCAATTTTGATTAATAGTCAATGGAGAGAGTATTCTTGGATTCAGTATTTTGCTTTTCTTCACTTTATATACTTCATTCCACTCTCTGCTAGCTTGATGTGTTTCTGCTGAGAAATCATTTGATAATCTGATGGGGGATCCTTTGTAGGTAACTGTCACTCTCTTGCAGCCTTTAACATTTTCTCTTTGTTGTTAACATTTGCCATTGTAATTATTACGTGTCTTAGTGTAGGTCTTTTGGGATTCATCTTGCTTGAGACTCTCTCTGTACTTGTGTAACTTTTTTCTTCCCAATGTCATGGACGTTTTCTGTCATTATTTCTTCAAATAGATTCTCTAATCCTTGCTGCTTTCTTGTCCTCCTGGCACCCCTATTTTATGTATGTTATTCCATTTCATGTTGTCCCAAAGCTCCCTTATGCTCTCCTCCTGCTTTTTAATTTTTTTCTCTAGTTGCTGTTCAGATTGGGCTTGTTTCACTACCTTATCTTCTAACTCACTAATTCAGTCTTCTGTTTCTTCTAATCTACTCTTGAAACATTCCATGGTGTTTTGATTGTAGCTATATGACTTTAGATTTCTTCCTGATTTTTTTCATAGGTTGTTGATTTTCTCATCCATCTGGTGTATGAACTGTATGATGATTACTCTGAATTCTTTTTTCTGTTATGTTGCATGCTTCAGTTTAACTTATTTCCTTTCTTGGTGATTCCTCCTTTTCTTTCCTTTGGGGGTTGTTTCATTGTCTCTCCATTCTAACTGTCACCAGTAGGTTCAAATGCTGAGTTGCTGGGGCCTGGGCTATGTGCAGTGTGAGCTTCGCACCACCTGAGTGTCACAGAAGATCTCCAATACCAAGACTTGTGGCTGCTGTGGGTTGGGGGGAGCCACGCTTTCCCAGGATCAGAGTTACTGGAGCTCAGTGTGGCCTTGTGCACACACCTAGAATCAGGGACCCACCTGTACCATGCTGAAAAAGAGAACCTGCTGGCATGTGCCAAAAATCAGGGTCCTCTAGCGCGTGCCCAGAGTCATCATCCCCCTGTGTCTGTGCTTAGAATCAAGTATCAGAGTCTCTGTTGCTTGGTGCAGCCTTGCACCAAAAATCAGAGTCCCTGTGTGCACATGCACAGAGAATTGGAATCACTGGCTCTTAGTGTGCATGCACTGGGACTTGGGAAATCCAGGTGCATACAAGGATAAAAAGGAATCAAGTCTATGGTGCTCAATGCTGCCTCTCACACAGAGAATCAGAGTCATGAAAAGGAGAACCAAGATGGAGGCATAGGGCGGATGCCTGATTATTGCCTACAACAACAATTTTGAAACTACAATGGGAAAACAGAGCAGACACCATCCAGAACCACCAGAGGGCTGGCTGAGCAGATGCTCTACAACTAGAATAAAAGAGAGGGGAACGCGGGATGATGCTGATGCTGGTGCGCCAAAGATCACACTTTAAGAACTACGGCTCTGGTGACACAATGGCGGCCTGGAACATGCTCGGCGCAGTTCCACCAGAGGTCTCCGGCTGAGGGGACGGCTCCACTTGCTGCCGAGCACGAACAGACGAGCCCCTGGGAGACATGGGGTGGGAGACCCCGCGCTTGCTGACCTCTGAGTCCTTCGAGAATCTCAGCGCCCCGGAAGCGGCCAGGTGCGCATGCCTGGTGACCAGCCACCGCTGCAGACCCGAGCGCCGACGCAGTGACCCCAGACCAGCCCGCCACCGCGCACCAGGCGCACCAGAGCTTCACCGAGCCCGCTGCCCAGCGAGTTCCCTGGCAGCCGCCCCGGAGCTTTGAGAAAATGGCCGGAGGAATTGCTGAAAAGGAATTGACCAATGAGAGTTGGGATCGGGAAGATGAGGCCCCGCTGGGTCCTAGATCCTGGAGCGCTCGCCCGGCGACTGGTCTCCACTGCAGACCCGAGTGCCGCCGCAACAACCTCGGACCAGCCTGCTGCCGCGCACTGGGCGCACCGGAGCTTCGCCGAGCCCGCCGCCCAGCAAATTCCGCGGCAGCTGCCCCAGAGCTCTGAGAAAATGGCCGAAGGAATTGCTGAGAGGGAATTGACTGACACGAATTGGGATCAAGAAGACGAAGCCCCACTGGGTCCCAGGTCCAGGTGAGGCCCCGCGCCCCTGGGTCCGGGCAAGGCCGTGCGCGCATGGGTCTGGGTGAAGCTGGATCCCGGGTCCGGGTGAGGCCATGCGCCCCTGGATCCGGGTGAGGCTGGGTCCCGGGTCCGGGTGAGGCCATGCGCCCCTGGGTCTGGATGAGGCTGGATCCCGGGTCCGGGTGAGGCTGCGTGCCCCTGGGTCCGGGGGAGGCTGCGCCCCTGGGTCAGGGTGAGGCTGGATCCCGGGTCTGGGTGAGGCCGCGCGCCCCTGGGTTCGGGTGAGGCTGGATCCCGGGACCGGGTGAGGCCGTGCGCACCTGGGTCCAGGTGAGGCCACGCGCCCCAGGGCCCGGGTGATGCTGGGCCCCAGGTCCGGGTGAGGCCGCGCGCCCCTGAGTCTGGGCGAAGCCGTGCCCCTGGGTCCGGGCAAGACCAAACCAGAGGGAGTCGGACCTGCATTACCACCATTTGTCCACCATCCAGAACTGAAAAGTCAGTGCCGACATGTACACATAAGGAACTGGTGGACATTGATATTGGGTCTCAAAAGAACTGTTGGTCCAGAAAGAAACTCACTGCAGACTGATTCATTTGCCTGTCAGCATAACTATTATTGCTCGTCTCACATTCAGTTCATATAAGTATACTAGAAGCCCGGTGCACGAAATTCGTGCACGGCGGGGGGGGGGGTTGCCTGTCAGCATAACTATTATTGCTCATCTCACATTCGGTTCTTATAAGTATACTAGAAGCCCGGTGCACGAAATTCGTGCACGGCGGGGGGGTTGTCCCTCAGCCCAGCCTGTACCCTCTCCAATCCTGGAGGGATGTCCGACTGCCCGTTTAGGCCTGATTCTGGTGGGATCGGGCCTAAACGGGCAGTCGGACATCCCTCTCACAATCCAGGACTGCTGGCTCCCAACTGCTTGCCTGCCTGCCTTCCTGATTGCCCCTAACCGCTTCTGCCTGCCAGCCTGATCACCCCCTAACCACTCCGCTGCCCGCCTGGTTGATGCTTAACTGCTCCCCTGCCAGCCTGTTTGCCTCCAACTTCCCTCCTCTGCCAGCCTGGTCACCCCTAACTGCCCTCCCTGCAGGGTTGATCAACTCCAAATGCCCTCCCTTGCAATCCTGGTCCCTCTCAACTGCCCTCCCTTGCAGGCCGGGTGCCTCCCAACTGCCCTCTCCTGCTGGCGATCTTGTAGTGGCCATCTTGTGTCCACATGGGGGCAGGATCTTTGACCACATTGGGGGGCAGCGATATTGTGTGTTGCAGTGATGATCAATCTGTATATTACTCTCTTATTAGATAGGATAGAGGCCTGGTACACAGGTGGGGGCCAGCTGGTTTGCCCTGAAGGGTGTCACAGATAAGGGTGGGGGTTCCCTTGGGGTGTGGGGCGACCTGAGCGAGGGGCCTGTGGTGGTTTGCAGGCCGGCCACACCCCCTGGCAACTCAAGGGGAGGCCCTGGTATCTGGAATTTATTTTCCTTCTACAATTGAAACTTTGTAGCCTGGGGCGGCAGCCATTTCTGGGGCGGCAGCCATTTCTGTGGCAGTTAATTCACCTTCTACAATTGAAACTTTGTAGCCTTAAGTGGGTGAGCCCGGCCAGGGTGTGCGGAAAGCTTTTCTTCCCCTGTTGCCGCCTGCAACCCTGGCCTGCTCTCTCAAGCTCCATTCTGCTGCCATTTGTTTGAATTTGTTTACCTTCTATAATTGGAACTTTGTAGCTTGGGTGGAAGCTTAGGCCTGCAATGGCTATGGAAAGCTTGGCTTCCTCTGTTACCTGGGAAACCTTGCTCTCTGTGGCTGTAGCCATCTTGGATTGGGGTTAATTTGCATACTCGCCCTGATTGGCTGGTGGGCGTGGCTTATGTAGCGGAGTGATGGTTAATTTGCATATTACCATTTTATTATAGAGGATTTCTAGTAACACATGATCTCACTCATCTAGGGGAAATGATGAACAACATAGACTGATGAACAAGAACAGACCCAGAAACAAGGAGGCATCGGTCAGACTGTCGGCCCTCAGAGGGAGGGTAAGGGAAGGTGGGGGGAGGGGGGAGAGATCAACCAAAGGACTTGTGTGCATGCATTCGAGCCTTACCAATGGTTAAGGACAACAGGGGGGTGGGGGCATCTGTGGGGAGGGGTGTGGGATGGGAATGGGGGATGAGGACAAATATGTGACACCTTAATCCTTAAAGAAATAAAAAAAAAAAAAGAGAGAGAAGCAGAGTCCCCAGTTTGGGTGTGTCGTCTGGTTGCAGATTGCAGACTGCAGGGAACAGATTCCTCTTGACCGCATGAGGTGTGTCCAAGCTAAAATTCTGGAAGTGGAGTGGCCTGTATGGACATGGGTTCTGTTCCCACAGTTGTGTGTTGTGGGGGACAGATTCCCAGTGCCTGCGCATGCACCCAAATTCTACAGCCGAGCTGCCCTGTGTGGGCATGGGTCCTTGTCTTGTAAGTGCGCACTGTGGGAAACAGATTTCTAATGTCTGTGCACACACCCAGGCTCATATTATGGTAGCAGAGCTGCAGCCCTGTTCGAGGAGTGGGTCTAGCACATAGGAAGGTGTGTTTACCCACAGGAAGAAGGGTTCCCTTACATGAAGAGTGTTTTCCCCATATTTAGGTGCAATTCTCCCACAGGATCATGCCTTCCAACACAGGAAAATGCACTTCTTCCACAGGAAGATGTGTTTGTCCAAAGGAGAAAGGTTTCTCACAGAAAGGAGTGTTTCCCAACACGGAATGTGATTTTCCCCAAGAGGAAGATCATGTGACCCCACAAAAATATATATTCCCTTACAGTAATGTGAATTTTGCCCACATAAAAATGGGACCCCTCACAGGAAGGTGTGTTTCCACCAGAGAAAGAAGTGTTCCCACAGAAGATGTGTTCACCCACAGAAAGAGAATTCATGCACAGGAACTTTCCCCACACACACACACAAAAAAGTTGCTTTTCTCTAACAGAAAGAAGGATACCCACACAGGAATATGTGTTTCCCCCACTGGGAGTAGAATATACTCCACAGGAAGTTGAATTCCACCACAGAAAAATATGTTTCTTCTGAGTAAGGTGTGTTTCTTCCCTAAGAAAGATGTGTTCCCACACAAGAAGGTTTCTTTCCCTCACAGGAACATGCATGCTCCCTTCAGGGTAAAGAGTTTCTCCTACAGGAAGTTGCGTTTCCCACACAGTAAGTGTTTTCACACTGGAAATATGTTCCTGCACAGGTCTTTTTTTTCATAGGAAGGTGCCTATCCACCACAGCAAATAGGATTCCTGCACAGGAAGGTGAGTTTCCCACATAGGAAGATACTTGCCCCACAAGAAAATGCATTTCCCTCACAGTAGAACTTGTTCCCACACAGGAAGACACACTTCCCCCAGAGGAATGTGTGTTTCCACACAGGAAGATTAGGTTCCCCCCCTAGAAGGTGCTTTTTCCCTACAGTAATATTACATTTCCCCACAGGAAGTGATTTTCCCCAATAGGAAGGTTAGGTGACCCCAGAGAAAAATAGATTCCCCCACAGGAATGTGAATTTCACCCACATAAAGATGAGATCCCTCACAGGAAGGTGTGTTTCCCCCAAAGGGATTCGTGTTCCCACAGAAAAAGGTGTGTTCACCCAAAGTTAGAAGAATTTCTACACAGGAAGTTGAGTTTCCCCCGAGGAAGTTTCATTTCACCACAGGAAGATTATACCCTAAAAGAAAAATGTTTTCCCCAGTAGGAAGATGTGTTCCCTCACAATAAGGTGCATTTCCCACACAGTAAGATGCATTCCCTTACAAGAAGATGGGTTTCTTCACAAAAGTTGCTTTTCCCTGACAGAAAGTAGGATTCTCACACAAGAAGATGTGCTTCCCCACAGGAAGATGAATTTACCCCCAAAGAAGTTGAATTTCCTCCACAGAAAGGTAGGTTACTTCACAGGGTGATGTGTTTCTCACAAAAAAAATAAGTGTTCCCACACAGGTAGGTGCCTTTCTCCCATAGAAAGGTGTATTTCCCTAATGAGAAGGTGAGTTTCCTTCACAGGAAGAAGAGTTTCCTCATAGGAATTTGTGTTTCCCCTATAGGAAAAGCAATTTCTGCCACAGGAACATGCATTTCCACCACAGGAAGATGTGTTCTACAAAGGGAGAAGGGTTTCTTACAGAAAGGTGTGTTTACCAACAGCAATGTGTGCTTCTCAACAGGCAATTAGGTTCCCCCATAGGAAGATGCTTCTTCCCATCAGGAATATTATGTTCCCTCATAGGACAAATAGGTGACCCCACAGGAAAATGGATTCCCCCACAAAAAGGTGAATTTTGTCCACATAAATATGCCTTCCCTCACAGGAAAGTGCACTTCCCCCAAAGGAATTCATATTCCCACAGAGGAAGCTATATTTCCTAACAAGAAGGTGCGTTTCCTGGACAGGAAGCTGTATTCCCCTTGAGGAAGGTGAGTTTCCATGCAAAACGTTTATTCCTAACAGAAAAGTGGATTCCCACACTGGAATATGTGTTTCCCCAACAGGAATATGAATTTACCCTACAGGAAAGTAAATTTCCGACACAAAAAAGATGTGTTTCTAAAAAAGAAGGTGCCTTTCCCACCAAGGAAGTTGTGAGCCCTTTACTGGATAAAGGGTTCCCCCAAAGGATGTTACATTCCCTGACACGAAGCATTCTCACAATGAAAACGTGTTCCTGCTAAGGAATCCTTCTTTCCTGCGTAGGAAGGTGACTTTCAACCACAGGAGGAAGGATTCTTGCACAGGAAGTTGAGTTTTCCTCACAGGAAGATACTTTCCCCCACCAGAAGATGTATTTCCCCCACAAGAAGGTGCACTTCCCCCCCTTAGGAAGATGAGTTTCCTGGAAGGAAGAAGGGTTCCCTTACATGAAAGTGTGTTGGCACATAGGAAGGTGCATTTCTCCCACAGGAACATGCACTTCCCCCACAGGAAGATATGTTTGACCAAGGGAGAAAGGGTCCTCACAAACCAGTATGATTCCAATAGGGAATGTGTGTTTCCCCACAGGAAGATTCAATTCCCCCAAAAGAAGGTGCTTTTTTCCTAACAGGAATATTACATTTCCCCATAGGAAGGTTATTTTCCCAACAGGATGATTAGGTGGCCCCACATGAATATAGGTTCCCCAACAGGAAGGCGAATTTTGCCCACATAAAGGTATGTTCCCTTACAGGAAGGTGTGTTTCTTCCAAAGTAACTTGTGTTTTCACAGAGAAAGATGTGCTTCCTGCACAGGAAGTTGAGTTTTCCCCTAAGGAGGTGTGTTTCATCATAAGATCATTCCCCAAATGGAAGTTGTGTTCCCCAGTAGGAAAATATGTTTCCTCGCAGGAAAGTGTGTTTCCCCCAAAGGAAGGTGTGTTCCCACACAGGAAGGTTCCTTTTTTTCTACAGAAAGGTGAATTTCCCCCACAGGAAGCCTTCTTCCACAGGAAGATGTGTTCCCCCAAAGGAAGGTGTGTTTTTGCACATGATGATGCCTTTCCCCCAAAGCAAGAAATATTCCTGCACAAGGAAGTGCATATCCCACACGAAAATGAGTTTCCCCCAAAGGAAGAATGTTTCCCCCATAGGAAGGTGCGTTTTGCCCACAGGAACAAGCATTCCTCCACAGAACATGCATTTCCTCCACAGTAAGATGTGTTCATCCACAAGAATAAGGGCTCCCTCACAGAAAGATTTATTCCCAAACAGGAATGTGTGTTTCCCCAACAGGAAGATTAGGTACCCCAAAGAAAGGTGCTTTTCCTCAACAGGAAGATTAGGTTCCCCCACAGTAAAATAGGTTACAACAGAGGAGGGTTCATTTACCTCAAAGTAAGATGTGTTCCCCAACAGGAAGGTTCGCTTTCCCCACATAGAGTTGTGATTTGGTTGATTTTCATATTATGCTTTTATTATATACGACTAGCGGCCCGGTGCACGAAATTCATTTATGGAGGGGGGGTGCCCTCAGCCCAGCCTGCACCCTACAGTTGGGGACCCCTGTGGGATTGGGCCTGAACTGGCAGTCAGACATCCCTCTTGTAATCTAGGACCGCTGGCTCCTAACCACCCACCTGCCTGCCTGCCTAATCACCCCTAACTGCCTCTGCCTGTCTGCCTGATCGCCACTGACCTCTCTGCCTGCCTGCCTGATCACCCCTAACTGCCTCTGCCTGCCTGACTTCACTCCCAACTGCTCTCCCCTGCTGGCCTGATTGCCCCTAACTGCCTCTGCCTACCTGTCTGATCATCCCTAACTGCCTCTGCCTGCCTGACCTCACCCCCAACTGCCACCCCTGCTGGCCTGATCGCCCCTAACTGCCTCTGCCTGCCTGCCTGCCTGATCCCTCCTAACTGCCCTCCTCTGCCGGCCTGATGTCACCCCCAATTGCCCTCCCCTGCTGGCCTAATTGCCCCAACTGCTTCTGTCTAGGCCCCCACCACCATGTCTTTGTCCAGAAGGAAGTAGGACATCTGGAAGATGTATGGTTGACCCAGTCTAATTAGGATATAACCCTTTTATTAGTATAGATATATTATGTAGCATAGGATTGCTTAAATTGGGGGGAGCCTTTTTTAGCAGGAGGAGATGCTCTTGGCAGACAAAAATGAATAATCCCTATATTTGGACTGATAGCCAGCCATATGCACAATATTGCCAAACCGGTCACTAAAACTTAGATCCGTTTACTTACACCTTACACCAAACAGCTGTTGCCCTTAAAACCCCTTCTCAGCCCCCACCTCAGCCCCCGCCTTTACAGTTCACCCAGAGTAGGTTCTGACTGGTCAGTTTCTATGCCAGTCAGTGTCAAAAGCTCCATTCATAGGCAGCCATTGGCTTCTTGCAGTTCACCCAGATTTGGTTCTAATTGTTCAGTTTCTATCCCAGTCAGCATCTTCGGACCTAATGCTGGGCCTGATCAGAGAGGCAGGGCTGATCAGCAGCCCACACGGAGCCCTGGAGAGAAAAAGAGGCTCAGCTGCTGGCCAGGCCCGAAGAGAAAGACAGAGGCAAGGGCTGATCAACAGCTACCATGGAGGATATGGATCAGACCCGGCTTCCTTGTCCAGGCCTCTCTTTGGGCCTGATATGCAGCCCCCTCAGCAGTCAGTGCTGGGTCACAGCACCCACAGTGGTGGCAGTCAGTGCTGGTTGTCACCACAGAAACCCAGCACTGACTGCAGGACTGACGTCCGGTCAGTTGAGCCTTCAGTCATTTTGGATGGTATGGGCCCTGGGTCTTTATATATTAGGATAGTACTGGAAGTGCTAGCCACATATATCAGTAGGAAGAAGAGATAAAAGACATCCAAATTGGAAAGGAGAAAGTAAAAGAGTCATTATTTGCAGACATCATATTGTAGATAGAAAACCCTAAAACTCCATCAGGAAACTACTAGACTTAATAAATGAAGTCAGCAAGGTAGCAGAATATGTAATCAATATCCAGAAATCGATGGCATTTGTATACACCAATAATGAACTGTGACAAATATTCTGGTTTGCAAAGCTATCTGAAGGCAAAAGAGAAGGGTATTTATTTTCAGATTTGCAGGATTGGATCACTCCCATATTGTTTCTGAAAGAGAAAGCATTCTGAATGCTACAAAGGGTAGACCAAGTAAAAGGGCCATCTTCTGTCCAATTTTCCCAACACAATTTTAAAATATCTTTTATTTTATTTTTTTTATATAGAGAGGAAGGGAGAGAGATAGAGAGTTAGAAACATCGATGAGAGAGAATCATTGGTCAGCTGCCTCCTTCTCACTGAAAGGGTAGACCAAGTAAAAGGGCCATCTTCTAGGTAAAAAGTGGCTGAGTGTTGGCTAAGTCCTTCACCTTCTTTCATTCAGTTTTACTCCTTCCTCCTCTCTGACAGCTGTCAGTTTGTTCCATGTATCCATGCTATTGTTCCTATTTGGTCAGTTCATTTTGTTCATTAGATTCCATATGTAAGTGAGATCATATGGTATTTGTCTTTCTCTGACTGGTTTATTTCACTTAGCATAATAACCTCAATATGGATTTAATTCATATCCTTCTGATGATTAGTGATGCTGAGCACTTCTTCATATATCCATTGGTCATCTTTACTGTAGGGAGCGGTTATAGGGTTAAGCCTCGGACTGATCTGCTGGCAAAGTCACAAACAAGTCCCAACTTGGAGGGCACAGCCCTCTTAGCATAATTAAGCTTAATCTTGTGACTGCTCCCTAGATCTTTCCTGGGTAGCTAATGGGCTGTGGGAGGTGGAGTAAGTGCTGCCAAAACAAGTGAAATTTATAAGAACATTGTAAATTACCTTGTTTACCTCTGACTACAAAATAAACCATCAGCTTGCAGTCTGGATCTGTTCTGTGGCTTCATCCAGGCACAGAAGATCCACCTAGACCCAGCTTATTCTCTTTGTCTGTCTTTTCTTCAATCCTTCACCGTCCCTCCCTCAGGCTCACCGAACCCTTGCCTGTGCTGGCATTGCACACTTTACATTCTTTTTGGAGGCTTAACTATTTACATTTTTGCCTATTTTTATGTTTATTAAGGTATTATATATGTGTTTTTATCCCCCATTGGCCCCTACCCCCAACCCCACTCATGCCCTCACCTCCCTAGTGTCTGTGTCCATTGGTTAGGCTTATATGCATGCATATAAGTCCTTTGATTGATTTCTCCCCTTCTCCCTCCCTCCCTTCCATTCCCTCTGAGGTTTGATGGTCTGACTGATTCTTCTCTGTCTCTGGACCTATTTTTGTTCATCAGTTTATGTTGTATATTATATTCCACAAATGAGTGAGATCATGTGATCTTTCTCTGACTGGCTTATTTCACTTTATCATAGTGTTCTCCAGGTCCATCCATGCTGTTTCAAATGGTAAAAGTTCCTTCCTTTTTACAGCAGCATAATATTTCACAGTTAGATGTACACAGTTTTTTAATCCACTCATCTGGTGATGAGCATTTAGGCAGTTTCCAAATCTTAGCTATTGTAAATTATGCTGCTGTGAACATAGGGATGCACTGGTGTTTCTAATTAGTGTTTCTAGGTTCTTGAGGAAACTCCATACTGTTCTCCACAGTGGCTGCACCAGTCTGCATTCCTACGAGCAGTGCACGAGGGTTCCTTTTTCTCAACATCCTCGCCAGCCCTTGTCATTTGTTGAGATGGCACCTCATTGTTGTTTGGATTTGCATCTCTCAGATGATTAGTGACTTTGAGCATATGTGCATGTTTTCATATGCCCTAGGCCTTCTGTATGTCCTCTTTTGAAAAGTGCCTATTTAGGTCCGTTACCCATTATTTGATCAGATTGTTTATCTTCCTTTTGTTAAGTTGTATGAGTTCTCTGTAAATTTTGGAGATTAAAACCTTTTCTGAAATAGCATTGGCAAATACTGTATGTTCTCCCATGCAATGGGCTTTTTTTGTTATTTTGTTGATGGTTTCTTTTGCTATGCAAAAGCTTTTTACTTTGATGTAGTTTTATTTGTTTATTTTCTCCTTAATCTCCATTGCCCTAGGAGCTGTGTCAGTGAAGATATTGCTTTTATTCTGTTGAGGTATGATTCTTCTATTCCCACTTTGCGGATGGTTTTTATCAAAATCACAGCATATGTCTGAGATTTTGCTGCCTGTGGATTCCTCTAATATTTTTATGGTTTCCTATTTTATGTTTAAGTCCTTTCTCCATTTTGAGTTTACTTTTGGGTACAGTGTAAGTTGGTGGTCTAGTTTCAATTTTTTGCATGTATCTGTCCAATTTTCCCAACACCATTTTTAAAAATATTTTATTGATTTTTTTTTTTATAGAGAGAGGAAGGGAGAGACATAGAGAGTTAGAAACATCGATGAAAGAGAATCATTAACCAGCTGCCTCCTGCACACCTCCTAAAGGATGTGCCCACAACCAAGGTACAAGCCCTTGATCAGAATCGAACCTGGGACCCTTCAGTCCAAAGGCTCTATCCACTAAGCCAAACCAGTTAGGGCTTCCCAACACCATTTATTGAAGAGACTGTCTTGATTCCATTGTATGCTCTTGTCTCCTTTGTCAAATATTAATTGAGCATAATGGCTTGGGTTGATTTCTGAGTTCTCTATTCTATGCCATTGGTCTATATGTATGTTCTTGTGCTAGTAACAGGCAGTTTTGAGAACAGTGGCTTTGTAATACAGCTTGATATCTGGTATTGTGATCCCTTCAACTTTGTTCTCCTTTCTCAGGATTGCTGTGGTTATTCGGGTTATTTTTTTATTCTATATGAATTTAGGAGAGTTTGTTCTAGGTCTCTGAAATATGCTGTTGGTATTTTAATGTGGATTTTGAATCTATATATTGCTTTGGGTAGTATGGACATTTTAATGATGTTGATTCTACCAATCCATGAACAAGGTATGTTCTTCCATCTGTTTATGACTTCCTCTATCTCTTTTCTTTCTCAGTGTCCTGTAGTTTTCTGAGTACAGGTCTTTTACTCCTTACTTAAGTTCATTCCTAGGTATCTTAATGTGTTTGTTGCAATGGTAACTGGGATTGTTTTTATAATCTCTCTTTTTGTAAGTTCACTCTTGGTTTATAAAAATGCCATAGAATTCTGGGCATTAATTTTGTATCCTGCTACATTGCTGAATTCATTTATTAAGTCTCATAATTTGTTATGCATATATGTTCTTTTTTATTTTAATTTCTTTATTGATTATAGTGTTACTTATGTCTCCTTATTTCCCCATTACCCCTTCTATCCCCCCCCCCATGCCCTCACCACCCTGTTGTCTGTGTCCATTGGCTAGGCTTATATGCATGCATACAAGTCCTTTCATTGATCTCTCCCCCTTACCCCCACCCTCCCCTATATTCCCTCTGAGGTTTGACAGACTGATCGCTGCTCCTCTGTCTCTGGATCTATTTTGTTCATCAGTTTATGTTGTTCTTTATATTCCATAAATGAGTGAGATCATGTGATATTTATCTTTCTCTGCCTGGCTTATTTCACTTAGCATAATGCTCTCCAGTTCCATCTATGCTGTTGCAAATGGTAAGAACTATTTTTTACTGCAGCGTAGTATTCCATTGTGTAGATTTACCACAGTTTTTTAATCCACTCATCTGCATAATTTTTTGATAGAGTCTTTAGGGTTTTCTATGTACAATATCATGTCATCTGCAAATAATGGCAGTTTTACTTCTTTTCCAATTTGATGCCTTTTATTTCTTTTTCTTATCTGATTGCTATGGCTAGCATTTCCAGTACTATATTAAACAGGAGTGGTGAAAGTAGACATCACTGTCTTGTTCCTGTATTTAGGGAAAATGGTTTTAGTTTTGCCCATTGAGTATGGTGTTGGCTCTAGGTTTGTCATATATGGCTTTTATTATGTTGAGGTATGATTCCTCTATTCTCACTTTGCTATGGACCTTTATCAAGAAAGGGTGTTGGATTTTGTCAAATGCTTTTTCTGAATTAATTGATATGATTATGTGATTTTTACTCTCAATTTATTTATGTGATGTATCACATTTATTAATTTGGGAATGTTGTACCATCCTTGCATCCGCCGGATAAATCCCACTTGGCCATGGTGTATGAGCTTTATGATGTAATGTTGGATTCAATTTGCTAGAATTTTATTGAGGATTTTGGTATCTATGTTCATGAGGGATATTGGCCTATAATTCTTTTTCATTGTGTTGACTTTATCTGGTTTTGATATTAGGGTAATGCTGGCTTCATAGAAGGAACTTGGAAGTGTTCCTTCCTCTTGAATTTTTTGGAATAGTCTGAGGTGGATAGGTTTTAGTTCTTCTTTGTATGTTTGGTAAAACTTCCCATGTGAATTCGCCTGACCGCGAGCATTTGTTTGCTGAAAGCTTTTTGATGACTGCTTCAATTTCCTCCTTAGTTGTCAGCCTGTTGAATTTTTTTATTCTTCTTGGTTGAGTTTTGGAAGGTCATATATTTCTAGAAATATGTCCATTTTCTCTAGGTTGTCTAGTTTGTTGGAAAAGAGTTGTTCATAGTATTTTTTTTTACAATCCTTTGTATTTCTGTGGGTCTGTTGTTATTTTGCCTCTTTCATTTCTAATTTTGTTTATCTGGGGCCTCTTTCTTTGCTTTTAGGTGAGCCTTGCTAGAGATTCATCAATCTTGTTTATTTTTTCAAAGAACCAGGTCTTGGTTTCATTGATTTTTTTGTATATGTGTGCATATATATGCATATATATGCATATATATACATATATTCATATACATATACATATACATACACACACACACACACACACACACACACACACACACACACACACACACTACTGGCCCAGTGCACGAAATTCATGCATGGTGGGGGGGTGTCCCTCAGCCCGGCCTGCAACCTCTCCAATCTGGGACCCCTTGATGTTCTAATGCCAGTTTACAGGGACTGGGCCTAAACCAGCAGCCAGACATCCCTCTCGCAATACGGGACTGTTGGCTCCTAATTGCTCACCTGCCTGCCTGCCTAATTGCCCCTAACCACTCTGCCTGCCAGCCTTCTCGCCCCCAACTGCCGGCCTGCTCTCCCCCAAATGCCCCCCTGCAAGCCTGATCAATTTGCATGTTTCTCTTTTATTAGTGTATATACTGTATATATCCTATATAATATATTGTATATATCCTATATAATAAAGGATATATATATACACACACATATATATATATATCCTATATATATCCTATATTATATATACTGTATATATCCTATATAATAAAGAGGCAATATGCAAATTGACCCTTATGCCAAACACAAGATGGCCGCCCCATGCGGTCAAAGATGGAAGACACAGATGGCCAGCAGGGGAGGGCAGTTGTGGGCAATCAGGCCAGCAGGGGAGGGCAATTAGGAGTGACCAGGCCAGCAGAGGAGCACAGTTAGGGGTGACCAGGCCTGCAGGGGAAGGCATTTGGGGGTGACCAGGCTGGCAGGGAGGGTAGTTAGGGGAGACTGGGCCTGCAGGGGATGGCAGTTGGGGCAAATCAGACCAGCAGGGGAGCCATTAGGCGTCGATCAGGCTGGCATGGGAGTAGTTAGGAGGAGATCAGGCTGGCAGCAATGTGAGTGGTTTCGAGCCAGCAGTCCCAGATTGTTAGAGGGGTGTCCAAGTGCCAATCAGACCGAAACTGGCAGTTGGACATCCCCCAAGGGGTCCCAGATTGGAGATGGTGTAGGCTGGGCTGAGGGACCCCCCCACCAAGTTCACCAATTTCATTTACCAGGCCTCTAGTATATATCCTATATATTAAGAGAGAAATATGCAAATTAGGCCAGGACCTCAAGATCAGCACAGGAGGCTGTGTCACGACCAGCTCAGAGCATGCCCCTAGACCCAGCGGACACACTCCACACACCAGGATGGGGGTGGGCTCTGAGCGGCCCCAGCTCTAGTCCCGGCGCTGCCCAGCTCTAAGGCCACTCTTGCCAGGGGTTCGTAGGCAGGCACACTGCACACCCTGCCCTGGGAGCCTTCCTGCCCTGGGAGCAAGGCCTCTAGCAGGAATGTGGTACCACCCAGCCCCAAGGCCATTTCTGCCAGGTGTTCGTGGGCAGCTCGCCGCACCACCTACAATGGGAGCAAGGCCCCCAGTGGACCCATGGACCTGCCCATGGGGGTGTGCTCTGAGCCATGCTACGGCACGGTGGGGACCAAGGCCCCCAGTGGACCTACAGACCCTCCCATGGGGGCCTGCACTGAGCTGCTGAGGCCAGACTGTGATAGGGCGCAGGCTGGGCTGAAGGACACCCACCCAGTGTACAAATTTCATGTACTGAATATGCATACATGTATATCCTATATAATAAAAGGCTAATAATATGCAGGTTGTCCCCTCGACCAGGAGTTCGACCAGCAGGTAGGCCAGCCAACCTCCCATGTCCCCTACCCCGGCCAGGCTGGCTGTACCCCACCCATGCACGAATTCATGCACTGAGCCTGAATAATCTGGCAACTCAGTATATATCATCTCTATGTCATTTATTTCTGTTCTGGTTTTTATTATCTCCTTCCTTCTGCTCCCTCTGGGCTTTTCTTGCTACTCTCTTTCTAATTCATTACATTGTAGAGTTAGATAAATGATTACCATTTTTTCTTATTTATTTTGAGGTAGGCCTGTAGAGCTATAAACTTACCTCTCAGAACTGCTTTCACCTTGTTCCATAGATTTTGAATTGTTGTGTTTTTATTGTCATTCGTTTAAAGGATGTTTTTAATTTCTTCTTTGATGTCTCCGGTAACCCAATCATTGTTTAATAGCATGCTATTCACTTGCTATTATTGTTTAAATTTTTTATTATTTTTAATGTAGTTGACTTTCGTATTATGCCATTGTGGTCTAAGAAGATACTTGATATGATTTCAATCTTCTTGAATTTGAAGAGACGTTGACTGTGATCCAATTTGTGGTCTCTCTTTGAAAATGTCCCATGTGCGCTTGAGAAGAATGTATATTCCGTCAGTTGGGGTGAAATACTCTGAAGATGTCAATTAAGTCCATCTGATCTAGTGAGTCATTTAGGATTGCTGTTTCTTTGTTGATTTTTTGTCTAGAGGATTTGTCCAGCAATGTCAGTGGGTATGAAAGTCCCCTACTATTGTATTGTTGTCGATCTCTCCCTTAATATTTTTCCCAAATTTTTAAATGTATTTGGGTAATCCTGCATTGGGTGCATATATGTTTACCAGGGTTAAATCTTCTTGTTGTATAGAATCCTTTAGTATTATGAAGTGGACCTCCTTATCTCTTCTTATGGCCTTCACTTTGAGGTCTATTTTATCAAATATAAGTATTGCTACACTACCTTTTTTTCCTCATTTCCATTTGCCTGAAATATATTTTTCCATCCCTTCACTTGAAGTATGTGTGAGTCCCTTGTTCTGAGGTGGATCTTTTGTAGACAGCATATATGTGGGTCATTTTCTCTTATCCATTCAGCCACTTGATGTCTTTTGATTGGGGCATTTACGCCATTCACATTTAAAGTTATTGTTGATAGGGACTTGTTTGAAGCCACTTTTATTTATTTTTGCCTGTGTTCCTTCTTCCCTTTTTAGTTCTTCTTTTTACACCAGTCACTTTAGCATTCCTGGCATTGATGGCTTGGTGAGAAACTCTCTTAGCCTTTTTTTGTCTGCGAAGCTCCTGATTTCCCCTTCAATTTTGAATGATAGCCTCGCTGGATAGAGTATGCTTGGATTCAGTTCTTTGCTTGCATCACTTTGCATACTACCTTCCTTTTCTTTCTGGCCTGATGTGTTTCTGTTGAGAAATCATTTGATAAACTAATGGGAGATCCCTGGTAGGTAACTTTCTGTCTCTCTCCTGCAGCCTTTAAGATTCTCTCTTTGTCCTGAACATTTGCCATTGTAATTATAATGTGTCTTGGTGTGGATCTTTTCGGGTTGATCTTGTTTGGGACTCTCTGTGCTTGTGTGACTCTTTTCTTCCCCATATCTGGGAAGTTTTCTGACATTATTTCTTCAAATAGGTTTTCTAATACTTGTTCCTCTTCCTGTCATTATGGCACCCCTATTATATGTATGTTGCTTCATTTCATGTTGTCCCAAAGCTCCCTTAAGATATCCTCCTGTCTTTTTTTTCCATTTTTTATTAAGGTATTATATGTGTACATATCTTACGATTGCCTTCCTTACCACTCCCATACATGCTCTCACACCCCAGTGTTTTGTGTCCATTGGTTATGCTCATATGCATGCATACAAGTTCTTCAGTTGATCTCTAATCTCCACCACCTCTCCCTAACCTTCCCACTGTAACTTAACAGTCTGTTTGATGCTTTACTGTTTCTGTATCTATCTTTTTATTCACCAGTTTATAATGTTCTTTATTATCCACAAATGAGTGAGATCATGGGGTATTTTTCTTTCATTGACTGGCTTATTTCACTCAGCATAATGTTCTCCAGTTGCATTCAGGTTGCTGCAAATGGTAAGAATTCCTTATTTTTTATGGCAGCATAGTATTCCATTGTGTAGATGTACCATAGTTTTCTGATCCAGTCATCTGCTGACGGGCACCTAGCTGTTTCCAAATCTTAGCTATTGTACATTGTGCTGCTATGAACATAGGGGTGCATATATCCTTTCTGATTGGTGTTTCTAGTTTCTTAGGATATATTCCTAGGAGTGGGATTACTGGGTCAAATGGGAGTTACATTTTTAGTTTTTTGAGGAAACTCCATACTGTTCTCCACAGTGGCTGCACCAGTCTGCATTCCCACCAGCAGTGCACGAGGGTTCCTTTTTCTCCACACTCACCCCAACACTTGTCGTTTGTTGATTTGTTGATGATAGCCATTCTGACAAGTGTGAGATGGTACTGCATTGTCGTTTTGATTTGCATCTCTCGGATAATTAGTGACTTTGAGCATGTTTTCATGTGTCTCTTGGCCTTCCTTCTGTCTTCTTTTGAAAAGATTCTATTTAGGTCCGTTGCCCATTTTTTTATAGGATCGTTTATCTTCCTTTTATTAAGTTGTATAAGCTGCCTGTAGATGTTGGAGATTAAAACTTTATCAGTGATAGCATTTGCAAATATGTTCTCCCATGCAGTGGGCTTTCTTGTTGTTTTGTTGTTAGTTTCTTTTGCTGTAAAAAAGCTTTTTATTTTGATGTAGTCCCATTTGTTTATTTTCTCTTTAGCTTCCATTGCCCTAGGGGCAGTATCAGTGAAGAAGTTCTTTTGGCATGTCTGATATTTTGCTGCCTGTGGATTCCTCTAGTATTTTTATGGTTTCCCGTCTTATGTTTAAGTCCTATATCCATTTTGAGTTTATTTTTGTGTATGGCGTAAGTTGGTGATCTAGCTTCATTATTTTGCATGAAACAGTCTGTCAAATTACAGCAGGAAGGTTAGGGAGAGGTGGGGAAGATAAGAGATCAACCAAAGGACTTGTATGCATGCATATAAACATAACCAATGGACACAAAACTCTGGGGGTGAGGACATATATGGGAGTGGGGTTGGGGGGCAATGGTATGATATGTACATATATAATACCTTAATAAAAAAATTGAAAAAAAAATGAAAAAAAAAATATATATGCAAACATCAAATACCCAGAAAAGAGGGTGGGGACAAAATCTGTAGAGGCCAAGCTTAACTACAGAATGTATAATTAAGGAATTGGATGTATATGGGAAGGACCTCAGTTTAATACAGAGGAGGTAGAAAGAGGATGAGTGGATAAGAAGTAAAAGAAAAAAAAATAAAACAATAATAAGTAGGATAAAATAATAATAAAATGATGAAAAATAATGTGAAAAATAAAAAAATAAAGAAACAAATAAATAAGAAAACAAAAAAATAATGAAAAAGATAACACAATAATAATAAAGTTAAATAAAAAAGTAAAGTGTAGTTTGTTTCCACTGAGTTTTAATGCCCCATGGGGGCTGGTTTAAGATCTTACACTTTTGTACTGTTGGCCACTTCTCAGTTTCCTATTAGGTAGTCAGCACCATGATGAAGTTCCTAGTGGTCCATTACTCTTCTGTTTGTGTCTATCTCTACCACCTTGACTACTTGCAGGTGGGACCAATCTGTCCACTAAGCCTGTCTGCCCGCTTTCAATCTTAATCTCTCAAGTGGCTATTTCTGACAGGGCTATAGTTGGGGAGGTTGCAGTATCACTTTCTAAGACTGAATGGCCTATCTTTAACCCAGTCCCTGAAGGCTCTCAGGGACTACTCAGAATTTTTTTTTTTATCCTTTATACCACTCAGGTTATAGTATGGCTGTGGCTGTATTGGTTGTCTGGATACTGCAGGAAGGGGCTATCTTTTCTGGAGAAAATGGCTGCTTAGGTCTGGAGTGTCAGGCATGTCCCAGTGCCAGACTCCCAGCTACCTCTCCCCAACCTGCTCTTCTTCCCTGCCTCTCCTCAGACTCCACAAATCTGCACCTCCACCTGCACCTCAGGTGAGTATTTGTATTTGAAAGGTCCTATGAACTGAGTTTAGCAAATAAAAGCAAAGCCCAAAATGAGGGGAAAGGGCGGTGCAACTGCAAATTTCTATCCCTCAGGCACGGCACAGCTTGGGCAGTTGTTCAGACTGCCCCCTCCTGACTCAGCCTCTTGTGGCTGTGGGCTTAGATCTAGAATCCCCTACCAGCAGCCCTGTGGACTTCCTTTACACAGTCAGATGTTATGCCTGTCCCCAAGGGATGCGGCCTTGGTGCCTTGCGGCTCCCTTCTGACCCTCTGGGCCAGAGGTCTTTCAACTCTCTCCAGCCCAGATCCCCAGTCCTACAATTCTCCAGGTATCCTATGCCCTTCTGGGCTTCAAATTGTCTCACCAGCTGTGTCTCCTTCACCAGTTCTTGGTGGATGTTATTCAATTTAGTTGCTCCTTCTATCTGCTCCAGGATAAGGCTCGGGACACATTTTCTATTCAGCCACCATTTTGTCTCCCTTCCCATTTTTGCCTATCTCTGGTTGGGTTGTTCCTAATCCCTGACTTGTTCCTATTCCTAATGAAAATGCTTTCAGTTTTTGCCCATTGAGTATGATGTTGGCATTGGTTCTTGGTATTGAGTATTATAAATTCTCTATACATTTAGGAAATTTACACCTTATCAGATATATCACTGGTGAATTTGTTTTTTCATTCAGTGAGTTCTTTTTCATTTTGTTATAGGTTTCTATTGCTGTGCAAATGATTTTAAGTTTGATGGAGTACCATTTGTTTATTTTTTCCCTTGCCCAAGTGAGATACATCTGCAAAAAAATATTGCTACAAAATATGCCTGCAATTTTATTGCCTGTATTTTCTTCTACAATTTTATGGTTTTGTTACGTACACTTAGATCTTTAATTTATTCTTTTGAATGAATTAAGTTGATTTACTTTTATTGTTTGCATGTATCTGCCATATTTTCACAAAAACCATTTGTTGAAGAGAGCGTCTTTAACCAATTGCATGTTCTTGATTTCTATGTCAAATATTAATTAACCATAAAGGCATATGTTTATTTCTGTGTTCTCTATTCTGATCTTTTGATCTATACTATGCCTGTTCTATGCAAACATCATGCTGTTTTGATTACTATGTCCTTGTAGTATATTTCTCAATATTGCTAAGGCTATTCATTGTCTTTTTTAGCTCAACATAATTTTTTTTGAATAATTATTCTAGAACTTGAGCTAGGAAAATGGTATTTTAATAGACATTGAAATAATTCTGTAGATTGTTTGGAGTAGTATAGACATTTTAATTATGTTAACTTTTCCTCTCCATGAATACCATATATGTTTCCACATAATTGTATCTTCATCAATGTCTTTCTTTCATATCTTATATTTTTTTTGGTTATAATTCTTTTGTCTCCTCGGTCAAATTTATTCCTGGGTACCTTTCTTTTCTGTTGCAATAGTAAATGAGATTGTTTTCTTAATTTCTCTTTTTGGTAGGTCATTATTGGGGTATAAAAATGCCATGATTATTTGAATATTAATTTTCTAAGCCACTACTTTGGTAAACTCATTTATTGATCTAGTATTTTTTTAGTGAAGTGTTCAGGGTTTTCTATGTACTATATCATGTCATTGGCAAATAATAACAGTCTTAGTTTATCCTTTCCAATTTGCCTTTTATTTTTTCTTCCTGTCTGATGTCTATAACTAGTACTTCCAAAACTATCCTAATATATAAAAACCCTGAGTCGTAACAACCAGTAACTACTAAGGCTCGACCAACCGGAAGTCAGTCCTGCAGTCAGGCGCAGTGCCCCAGCTGACTGCTGAGTGGGCTGTGAATCAGGGCCCAAGAAAGGCCTGAAAAGAGAATCAGGGACTGATCCATTGTCTCTGAGGCAGCCTTTTATTAGCACTTGCCTCTCTCTTTCTCCCCCAGTTTGGTCAGGAGCAACACCTCCATTTCTCTCCAGACCTCTACCGGGGCTGCTGATCAGCCCTGCCTTTTTTATCAGGCCCTGTTGATAGGCCCAGAGATGCTGACTGGCATAGGAACTGACCAATCAGAACCAAATGTGGGTGCTATGGGGAGCCAATGGCTGCCTAGAAAGTGGAGCTTTTGATGCTGACTTGCATAGAAACCGACCAATCAGAACCAAATCTGGGTGCTGTGGGAGCCAATGGCTGCCTAGGAGGCAGAGCTTTTGACACTGACTGGCATGTAAACCAATGAATCAGAACCAAATTGGCCAGCAGAGGAGGGCAGTTGGGGCCAGATCAGGCTTTCAGGGGAGGGAAGTTGGGGGCAAATAGGCCAGCAGGGGAGGGCAATTAGGGGCAATCAAGCAGGAAGGCAGAGGCAGTTAGGGGCAACCAGGCCAGCAGGGGAGGGAAGTTAGGGGCAATCAGGCATGAAGGCAGGTGAGCTGTTAGGAGTCAGTGGTCCCAGATTGTGAGAGGGATGTCTGACTGCCGGTTTAGGCCCATTCCCACAGAGATCGTGCACTAGGCCTCTAGTGTTAAATAAAAATGTTGAGTATGAACAGCCCTATCTTGTTCCTGATTCTAAGGAAAATGCTTTCATTTTTGCCCACTGAGTATGATGTTGGCATTAGTTCATATATGTACCTTATTATGTTAAATTATGCTTCCTCTTTTCCCACTTTGCTGAGATTGTTTGTTTGATTTTTTCATAAAAGGGTGTGGGATTTTGTGATTTTTCTGCATCTGATGATATGATCATGTAATTTTTATCTTTCATTTTTATGTAATGTATCAAGATTTTAAATATGAGAATATTGTACCAACTTTGCATTCCCAAAATAAATCTCACTTGATCATAGTGCATGATCTTTTTAATGTATTGCTAGACCTGATTTGCTAATATTTTGTCAAGGACTTTAACATCTATGTTCATTAGGATATTAGCCTATACTTTCCTTTGTAGTGTCTTTATCTGGTTTTTGGAATAAGAATATTGCTGGTCTCATAAAAAGAAATTGAAAATGTTCCCTCCTTTTAGATATTATGGAATAGAAGGATAGGTGTTAGCTCTTCTTTGAATATTTGAGTAAAAACTCCCCTGTGAAGCCATTTGGACCAGGGCTTTTGTTTGCTAGGATTTATTTTTAAATTACTGCTTCTATTTCAGTAGTTGTTATTGGTTTATTTGGTTTTGTTCTTCCTGATTCAGTTTTGAAAGAACATATTTTTCTAAGAATTTGTCAGTTTCATCTAGGTTATCTAGCTTGTTGGCATAGTTGTTCATAGTATTTGCTTACAAACCTTTGTATTTCTGTGGTGTCAATTGTTACTTCCCCTCTCACACTTCTGATTCTATTTATTTGGGTCCTCTCTATTAGTTTCTACCAGTTTATCAATCTTGTTTATATTTTCAAAGAACCAGCTCTTGGTTTCATTGGTCTTTTGTATTTTTTTAATTTTATAGGTCATTTATTTCCACTCTGATTTTTATTATTTCCTCCCTTCTACTTTGGGCTTTTCTTGCTGTTCTCTGTGCCATGCCAGCATGGCCAGGTTCAGTGAGCCAAAGGAGTGCAGTGAAGGATTAAAGAATACAGACAAGAGAATACAGCTGGGGCTAGGTCAGATCACTGTGCCTAGATGAGGAAACAGTGGCATAGCCTTCAAGCTAGGGCTTTTTTATAGTCAGAGCACACAAAGCAAAACAGGGAAGTGTTTACAATATTCTTGTGAGTTTCACCTTGTTTTGGCTGCACTTGCTGCACCTCCCACAACCAATTAGCTACCTAGGAAGGAATTAGGGAGAACTATATGGTTAAGCTTAATTATGCTAGGAGGGCTCTGCCCTCCAATCTGGGACTTGTTTGTGGCCATGCCACAGGTCAGTCGAGGCTTGACCCTATAGCCGCTCCCTACAGTTCTCTTTTTAATTCTTTAAGTTGTAGGGTTAGATAGGTATTAGAAACTTATTTCTTGAGGTAGGTCTGTAGTGCTGTGATCTTCCCTCTCAGGACTGCTTCCCTCTGTCCACAGATCTTAGGTTTTTCTGTCTTTATTTTCATTTGTTTCCAGGAATTTTTTAATTCATTGTTTGATCTAATTGCTAACCCATTCATCTATATATATGAAAGCTTACTATGCAAAGTGTTCCCTCAGGAATTCAATCACTCGCTATGATGTGTACTGACCAGCAGGGGGCAACTCAGAACAAAGGAAGGCTCCAGCCAGCAGCCAGCAGCCACTAAGTACTAAGTACCCTACCCATGCACAAATTTTGTGCACTGGGCCTCTAGTTGTTTAATAATATGCTTTTAGCCTCTATGTGTTTGAATGTTTTGGGGGCCTTTTTATTGTAGTTGAATTTTAGTTTCATGCATTGTGATCTGGGAAGATTCTGCATATAATTTCAATCTTCTTCAATTTGTAGAGGCTTGGTTTGTATCCCAACATGTGGTATATGTTTGAGAATGTCCCATGTGCACTTGAGAAGAATGTGTTTCTGCAGCTTTATCAAAAAACTAGAGGCCCGGTGCACAAAATTTGTGCACGGGCACGGGGGTGTCCCACAGCCCAGCCTGTATCCTCTCCAATCTGAGACCCCTCGAGGGATGTCCGACTGCCCATTTAGGCCCGATCCCACAATCCAGGACTGCTGGCTCCCAACTGCTCGCCTGCCTGCCTTCCTGATTGCCCCTAACCGCTTCTTCCTGCCAGCCTGATAAGCCACTAACCACTCCCATGCCAGCCTGATTGATGTCTAACTGCTCCCCTGCCAGCCTGTTTGCCACCAACTTCCCTCCTCTGCTGGCCTGGTCACCCCTAACTGCCCTCCCCTGGAGGGTTGATTGCCTCCAACTGCCCTCCCTTGCAGGCCTGGTCCCTCTCAACTGCCCTCCCTTGCAGGCCAGGTGCCTCCCTACTGCCCTCCCCTGCTGGCCATCTTGTGGTGGCCATCTTGTTTCCACCTAGGGGCAGAATCTTTGACCACATGGGGCAGCCATATTGTGTGTTGGAGTGATGGTCAATCTGCATATTACCCTTTTATTAGATAGCATAGAGGCCTGGTGCATGGGTGGGGGCCAGCTGGTTTGCCTGAAGGGTGTTCCGGATCAGGGTGGTGGTTCCCTTGGGGCGTGGGGCAGCCTGAGTGAAGGGCCTGTGGTGGTTTGCAGGCCAGCCACGCCCCCTGGTGACCCAAGCAGAGGCCCTGGTATCTGGAATTTATTTATCTCCTACAATTGAAACTTTGTAGCCTGGAGTGGAGCCAAGCCTCCTGCTCGCTGCGTGGCCAGCAGCCATTTCTGTTGGAATTTATTTTCTTCTATAATTGAAACTTTAACCTGGAGCGGAGACCTGGGCTGGCCAGGGTGTGCAGAAAGCTTTGCTTCGTCCATTGCCAGGGGCAACCCTAGCCTCCCGCTCTTTCTAGCTCCATGGCTGCCACCATTTCTGTTTGGATTTGTTTACCTTCTATAATTGAAACTTTGTAGCCTTGAGTGGAGGCTTAGGCCAGCAGGCAGAAAGCTTGGCTTCCTTTGTTACCGGGGAAACCCAAGCCTCCCTCCTGCTCTCTGTGGCTGTAGCCATCTTGGTTGGGTTTATTTGCATACTCGCTCTGATTGGCTGGTGGGCGTGGCTGGTGGTCGTGGCTGGTGGGTGTAGTGAAGTGATGGTTAATTTGCATATTACTCTTTTATTAGGTAGGATGTTCTGTAAATGCCAAGTAATTACATTTGACCTAGTGTGTCATTACGGTTGCTGTTTCTCTTGATTCATTGTCTAGAAGATCTATTCAGTGATGTCAATGTAGCATTAAAGTCCCCTGCTATGGTTGTATTTCTGTTGACCCTCTCCTTTAAAATCCTTCAGAAGTTGTTTTTTGTTTGTTTGTTTGTTTGTTAATAAATTGGCTGCTCCTGTAATGGATACTTATATTTTTTCCAGGATTATATCCTCTTATTGAATTGTTCCCTTTAGTATTAAAAAGTGGCCTTCATTGTCTCTTTTTATGGCCTTTATTTTGAAGTCTATTTATTCAGATATATGGTGTTAGTTTTTGAAATTGGTGGTAGACTCCCCAGCTTCCCCCCACCCACCCTGCCTCCCAATTTGGTTTGTTAAGAAAACATTTTTTTCTATCTCTTCACTTTCATCCTGTGTGAGTCCTTTGTTCTGGTGTGAGTCTCTTGTAGACAGCATATATATGAGTCATGTTTTCTTATCCATTCAGCTACCCTATGTCTTTTGATTGGAGTATTTACATTTAAGGTTATTATTGGTAGGTACTTTTTTGTTGCCATTTATATTTCTACTAGAGTCCTGGTGCATGAAATTCGTGCATGGGTAGGGTCCCAAGTCTGGCGGGTGATCAGGGCCTCTCTATGGGGATACTGGCAGGGCAATAAGGGGCCCCTGCTGGCACCCACTTTGGCTTGCCTAGGGCCTGCGGGCTGGGGACAGCTCCTGCATTGAGCTTGTGCACCTTGAATAGACCACCCTTGTTGCCCTGCCCAGTGCATGTCATAGCAACCAGTAGTTCCACTGGTCCGTCGCCATTTGGTCTATTTGCATAATATGTGAAGAGAGATTATTTTCCTTCAGACTTTCCCATTTGGATGCCTTTTTATTTCCTTTTCTTGCCTAATTGCTCCAGTACTATGTTGAATATAAGTGGTGAAAGTGAGAATCCTTATCTTACAATTCATATTTCACCAGTATGATATTACATAAAGGTTTGTCATATGTGGCCTTTATGATGTTGAAATAGTTCTCTTCTATTCAAGGAATAAATCCCTCTTGGTCATGGTGCAAAAACTTTAAAATATGCTGCTGAATTCAGTTTGCTAGGATTTAGTTAAGATTTTGTATCATTGTAAATAGTGGCTATTGATCTGTAATTTTATTTGTCATAGTTTTGTATGGATTTGGTATCATGGTGATGTTAGATTCATAGAATGAGTTAGGAAGTATTTCCTCCTAATCAACTTTTTAAAATGTTTGAGAAGGATTGGTGTTAGTTTTTGAAATAGGTGTTAGACTTCCCTGCAGGGGAGGGCAGTAGGGGGCGATGGGGCGGGCAGGGGAGCAGATAGGTGTCAATCAGGCCAGCAGGGGGTCAGTTAGGGGGTGATAAGGCATGCAGGCAGGTGAGCGGTTAGAAGCCAGCAGTCCCAGATTGTGACAGGGATGTCCAACTACCAGTTTAGGCCCGATCCCAAAGGGGTCCCCAATTGGAGAGGGTGAAGGCTGGGCTGAGGTAACTACCCCCTCCCCTCGGTGCATGAATTTCATGCACTGGGCCTCTAGTACAATAAAAAAATTACATATTTTATTGTGTGCTTATGACAAAATAACATATACCATGTGCTCACCATGATGATGAAGGTTTTGAGAAGTTTTTGTCATACAGATATGGACATTTGCTTGTTTGCCTAAAAGATTTAGTTATTTTGGAGTGATACCATAAAATGGCAATGTAAAAGGTTTCTTTGATCTTCTCCCATAAAGTTTCAACAACTTAAATACTATAATTTAACAAAGGATTATTGCTCAATATAAACACATATCTAAGGTATTTGCACATTGAAACATCTGAAGGTGGGCAAGTGGGAATGAGCCAGGTAAATGAGAAGGGTAAACAGTTGAGATGGACCAACGATGCAGCCTGGAGCCTCCTCCCAGATGGAAAAGAAATCAGGTTGCTGCTGGTGGTGCCTTCAGCCAGGAGAAGTAGATGGAGATACAGTGAGCATTTCTGCAGGAGTGGTCACTACACCCTGCATCTGAATCCAGTGACCTGGGCAGAAATGAAACACAGAGGTTCTGCCATTCTTGTATAGCAAGCACCATTCCAGACAGAAAAACAATGCTCTGGAGCCTAATCAACATCCCCTAAACTATCCAAGCTAGCAGCAGGCCCCAGGGGAAGCTAAAGCAATATATGCCAAGTTTCAGAGCACACCTGAAAACTTGAGAGCTGCTACTACAGAAACACTTTCCCCCAGAGTGATAGGAAAGGCACTCTGTAATTTATTTATTTATTTATTTATTTATTTATTTATTTATTATTTATTTATTTATTTATTTATTTATTTATTTTAATTTCTTTATTGATTAAGGTATCACATATTTGTTCTCATCCCCCCATTCCCATCCCAAACCCCTCCCCACGCATGCCCCCACCCCCCTGTTGTCCGTGACCACTGGTTAGGCTCATATGCATGCACACATGTCCTTTGGTTGATCTCTCCCCCTTATCCCCACCCTCTCTGTAATTTAAGCCAGGTTTGGATGGATATTCAGAAGGGAGATTGTAGAGATCTGCCAGTCATCATTACTGGGAGAACAGAGCAACTAAGGCAACAGATCAGCTTCCCCCAGCTAATCCCATCCCTACACATCACAACTGTATTGCCAAAACCCATCACATTCAGCTAAGACCAAGATGACCTGAACCTAGAGGAAATGTCTATCTTCCCAGCAAACATAGTACATTCACCACCACCCCACAGAGGTCTAAAAAGCCATAGTACTTCAGAAAACTAAAAATTGTGTGCTTCAGTGCCACCTACTAGAAAAAAAATAGCAAGACTCTTTATAAATCTACTACAGAAATGCCACTCATATATGAATGCTTAGACCGAGAAGGAATTCATCGAATACCATAATAGCCAAGGTAAAAAGGCAGCTCAGAAAGAAAATATAACATCTCCAAAAAATAAACATAAAGACATATAAATGTGTGATTGCATTTCTCTAGGAATATGTCCATTTTGTCAAGGTTATCTAGTTTGTTGGAATAGAGTTTGTTCGTGGTATTTTTCTTTGTGTGTGTGTGATCTTTGTATCTCAGTAGGTCAGTTGTTACTGCACCTTATTCTTTTCTGATTTTGTTTATGTGGGTGCTCGTTCTTTATTTCATGATGAGTCTGGCAAAAGATTCATAATTTTTTTTTTAAGATTCATAAATTTTGTTTATCCTTTCAAAGAACCAGCTCTTGGTTTCATTGAATATCCTCTCTAATAAAATGGTAATATGCAAATTAACCATCACTCCGCTACATAAGCCACGCCCACCAGCCAAGCCACGCCCACCAGCCAATCAGGGCGAGTATGCAAATTAACCCAAATCCAAGATGGCTACAGCCACAGAGAGCAAGGTTTCCCAGGTAACAGAGCAAGCCAAGCTTTCCATAGCCATTGCAGGCCTAAGCCTCCACTCAAGCTACAAAGTTTCAATTATAGAAGGTAAACAAATTCAAACAAATGGCAGCAGAATGGAGCTTGAGAGAGCAGGCCAGGGTTGCCGGCGGCAACAGGGGAAGCAAAGCTTTCCACACACCCTGGCAGGGCTCACCTGCTTAAGGCTACAGAGTTTCAATTGTAGAAGGTGAATTAACTGCCACAGAAATGGCTGCCGGAGCCCCAGGCTTGGCTCCGCTCTAGGCTACAAAGTTTCAATTGTAGAAGGAAAATAAATTCCAGATACCAGGGCCTCCCCTTGGGTTGCCAAGGGGCGTGGCCGGCCTGCAAACCACCACAGGCCCCTCGCTCAGGCCGGTCCATGCCCCAAGGGAACCCCACCCTGATCCGGGACACCCTTCAGGGCAAACCAGCTGGCCCCCACCCGTGCACCAGGCCTCTATCCTATCTAATAAAGAGTAATATACAGATTGATCATCACTGCAACACACAATATAGCTGCCCCCATGTGATCAAAGATCCTGCCCCCATGTGGACACAAGATGGCCAGTACAAGATGGCCAGCAGGGGAGGGCAGTTGGGAGGCACCCGACCTGCAAGGGAGGGCAGTTGTGAGGGACCAGGCCTGCAAGGGAGGGCAGTTGAGAGGGACCAGGCTTGCAAGGGTGGGCAGTTGGAGGTGATCAACCCTGCAGGAGAGTGCAGTTAGGGGTGACCAGGCTGGCAGAGGAGGGAAGTTAGGGGCAAACAGGCTGGCAGGGGAGCAGTTAAGCATCAACCAGGCTGGCAGCAGAGTGGTTAGGGGGTGATCAGGCTGGCAGGCAGAAGCGGTTAGGGGCAATCAGGAAGGTAGGCAGGCAAGCAGTTGGGAGCCAGCAGTCCTGGATTGTGAGAGGGATGTCCAACTGTCCGACCTGGTGGGATCGGGCCTAAACGGGCAGTCGGACATCCCTTCAGGAATCCCAGATTGGAGAGGGTACAGGCTGGGCTGAGGGACAACCCCCCCGCTGTGCACGAATTTCGTGCACCGGGCTTCTGATATATATATATATGTATGTATGTATATCCGGAGGAGAAAATCGCAGCAGAATAGACAGTCGTGTTCCGAACCTTGTCCCGGAGCAGAAAGAAGGAGCAGCTGAGGGTCACACAGGGAGTGTTTGTTGTCAAGCAAAGGAACAGCTAAACTCCAGAAAAAGGTGGGGGACTGCTGAACGGGTTCCCCTGACCAGGCAGCCCCCACTGCTGCTGGGTCCCCTCCTGGAGCTATGGGCTCAGACAGGGAAACTGCCATCTTGAAAGGGAAAGTGGATCTAATCAGAAGCCTGAAAATCCACAACTGCAGCAACCACCGAACAGGTGGGAGCCCCAGAACACCGGTGCCCAATTGGCACAAACACGTGGATTCAAAAGAGCTCTTCACTCCATCACAGAAAGGAGAGAGAGAACTACATAACCAGATAGCCAGAGAAGAGAGACCATGGGGAGACAAAGAAACAGCCCCTATTGGAAAGAAAAGCAGGCATCACCAGAAAAGGAAGTAAATGAATTAGAGGCAAGCAACCTATCAGAGAAAGAATTCAGAGAAATGGTCATAAGGTGACTGAAAAGAATGTTAGACAAAAAAGAACCAGCTCTTGGTTTCATTGAAGATATATATGTCTATTTTGTCTCTGTCATTTATTTCTGCTCTGATCTTTATTATTTCTTTCCTTCTACATACTCTGGCTTTTCTTGTTGCTCTCTTTCTAATTCTTTAAGTTGTCGGGTTTGATAACTTATTAAAAGTTTTTCTTGTGTTTTTTTAAAAAATATATTTTATTGATTTTTTACAGAGATGAAGGGAGAGGAAGAGAGAGTTAGAAACATTGATGAGAGAGAAACATCGATCAGCTGCCTCCTGCACACTCCCCACTGGGGATGTGCCTGCAACCAAGGTACATGCCCTTGACTGGAATCGAACCCGGGACCCTTCAGTCTGCAGGCCGACGCTCTACCCACTGAGCCAAACAGGTCAGGGCTTTTCTTGTTTTTTTTGAAGTAGACCTGTAGAGCTATGAATGTCCTTCTCAGGAATGCTGTCATTGTGGTCCATAGATTTTGGATTGTGTATTCATTGTCATTTGTTTCCAGGATGTTTTTTTTAATTTCTTCTTTGATCTCTTTGGTAACCCATTCATTGTTTAATAGCATGCTATTTAGCCTCCAAGTGTTGATTGTTTTTATTGTAGTTGATTCCTAATTTTATGCCACTGTGATCTGATAAGGTGCTTGATATGATTTATAGAGACTTAGCCTGTGTCCTAACACATGGTTTATCTTTGAAAATGTCCCATGTGCACTTTAGAAGAATGTATGTTTTGTAGCTCTGTGGTGAAATGTTCTGAAGATGTCAATTAGTTCCAGCTTATCAAATGAATCATTTAGGCCTGCTGCTTCCTTATTGATTTTATGTCTAGAAGATTTATCTAGTGATGTCAATGGGATATTAAATCCTCTACTATTAATGTATTGCTATTTATCTCTCCCCTGATATCTTCCAGAAATTTTTTTGTTTTTGTTTTTAATGTATTTGGGTGCCTATATGTTTACCAGATTATAGCCTATGGTTGTATTGCTCCCTTTAATAATATGAAGTGGCCTTTATTCTCTAGTTATGGGCTTTATTTAGAAGTCTATTTTGTCAGATATAACTATTGCTATCCCAGCTTTTTTTTTTCATTTCCACTTGCCTAAAGAATTTTTTTCCATCCCTTCACTTTCAGTCTGTGTGAGTCCTTTGTTCTGAGGTGGGTCTCCTGTAGACAGCATATATATGGGTCATGTTTTCTTATCCATTCAGCCACCCTATGTCTTTTGATTTGAGCATTTACTTCATTTAAATTTAAGGTTATTTTTGATAGATACTTGTTTATTTCCATTTTTAATCTTTATGACTGTGTTTTTTCCTTCCTTTCTATTCTTTTAACAGCATTCCCTTTATCATTTCTTGCCTTGCTGGCTTGGAGGTAATAAACTCCTTTAGTTTTTTTGTTTGTGTGTTTGGTTTTCTGTTTTTGTTTTTGTTTTTGCCTGTGAAGCTCCTGATTTCATCTTCAATTGGTGTGGTTTCCATCTATATTAACATTTTTATTAATTTATTTTAGAGAGAAGTACAAGTTATATCAAGAAATATAAAGGGGTGACAAAGAAACATTTATTTGTCATTTCACTTATTTTTGCAATTATTGGTTGATTCTTGTATGTGCCCTTACTAGAGATCAAACCAGAAACCTTGGTGTATTGGAACAATGTCCTAACCAACTGAACTACCTGGCCAGGGCTATAGATTAACAATTACTAATGTTAAATTGTCTACTGATGAGCAAGATATATCTTTTCAATTCTTTGTGACTCTCCTATATTTTCCACAATGTCTTATAATTTTTAATATACATGTCATTAATCTCCTTTGTTATTCCTAAGTATTTTATTCTTTTTAATGAAATTGCTTCCTAATTTTTCTTTCTTTGTTTTTTTTTTCTGTGTGTATAGAAATGCAACCTCTGTTTGCATATTAACTTTATAGCCTGAAACTTTATTAGTTTTTTTTCCAATAGTGTTTTTGGTAAAGTCGTGAGAGTTTTTAATATTTAAAATTATGCCATCCACCAAAAGTAACAGCTTTCCATCTTTCTTTCCAAACTGAGTATCTTTGATTTTGTTTTCTTTTGTGATTGGTTTAGCTAGGACTTCCAATCCTATTCTATCTAATAAAAGAGTAATATGCAAATTGACCATGCCTCCCCTACACCCACAAGCCATGCGCACCAGCCATGCCCACCAGCCAATCAGGAGCAAATATGCAAATAAACCCAATCAAGATGGCTGAGGCCACAGAGAGCAGGAGGGAGGCTTGGGTTTCTCCAGCAATGGAGGAAGCCAAGCTTTCCACCTGCCCTTGCCAGCCTAGGCCTCCACTCAATGCTACAAAGTTTCAATTATAGAAGGCAAATAAATCCCAACAGAAATGGTGGCAG
This sequence comes from Cnephaeus nilssonii, assembly GCF_951640355.1. NCBI lineage: Eukaryota > Metazoa > Chordata > Mammalia > Chiroptera > Vespertilionidae > Cnephaeus > Cnephaeus nilssonii. The sequence continues at coordinate 4,740,649 of NC_137096.1, read as the reverse complement.
CCAAGGCACTCGAAGAGTAGGAGGCTAGGGTTGCCCCCAGTGATGGAGGAAGCCAAGCTTCTGCAACCCTGGCCAGCCTAGGCCTCCACTCCAGGCTACCAAGTTTCACTTATAGAAGGTAAATAAATCCCAACAGAAATGCCTGCTGCCAGGGAACAAGCAGAAGGCTTGGCTCCGCTCCAGGCTACAAAGTTTCAATTGTAGAAGAAAAACAAATCCCAGATATCAGGGCCTCCGCTTGGGTCTCCGGTGGGCGTGGCTGGCCTGCAAACCACCATAGGCCTCTCGTCTAAGCCACCCCACACTCCAAGGGAACCCCCACCCTGATCCAGGACACCCTTCAGGGAAAACCAGATGGCCCCCACCCATGCACAAGGCCTCTATCCTATCTAATCCTATCTAATAAAGAGTAATATGCAAATTGACCATCATTCCAACACATAAGATGGCTACCCCCATGTGGTCAAAGATGGCTGCCCTCATGTGGACACAGGATGGCCACCACAAGATGGCCAGCAGGGGAGGGCAGTAGGGAGGGACCAGGCCTGAAAGGAAGAGCAGTTGGGGGTGACCAAGCCTGCAGGGAAGGGTAGTTAGGGGTGACCAGGCAGGTAGAGGAGGGAAGTTTGGGGTGACCAGGCCAGCAGAGAAGGGCAGTTGGGGGGACCCAGGCCTGCAGGGGAGAACAGTTGGAGGGCACAAGGCCTGCAGGGGAGGGCAGTTTGGGGCAAACAGGCTGGCAGGGGAGCAGTTAGGTATCAATCAGGCTGGCAGAGGAGTGGTTAGGGGATGATCAGGCTGGCAGGCAGAAGCAATTAGGGGCAATCAGGAAGGCAGGTAGGTGAGCAGTTGGGAGCGAACAGTCCTGGATTGTGAGAGGATCCCTACAGGGATCGTGCCATAATGGGAAGTCGGACATCCCTCGAGTGTTCCCAGATTGGATAGTGTGCAGGCTGGGCTGAGGACATCTCCCCACCCCATGCAGAAATTTGGTGCACCGGGCCTCTAATGTCAAATATAGTGATGAGAGTGGATTTTGTTTTTGTGTTTATGATCTTAGAGGAAAAGCTTTCAGTTTTTTTTTTTTTTTATCATTGAATATTGTAAAATGCTCTTTCTGCATTTATCGAGGATCATATTTTTATTATTTTTTGTTCAGGTGGATTATCACTTTGATTGATTTGCAGATGTTGAATCATCCTTATATTCATGAAATAAATCCCACTTGATTATGATGTATCATGCTTTTAATGTATTATTGTATTTTATTTGTTTTTTAATCCTCACCTGAAGACCTGTTTAGGGAGAAGAAGGGAGATGAGAGAGAGAGAGAGAGAGAGAGAGAGAGAGAGAGAGAGAGAGAGAGAGAGAGAGAAGCAATGATTGGTTGCCTCCAGTACATGTCCCAACTGGATTGAACCCACAACCTTATTGATGAATGGAGGCGTTCCAACTTACTGAGCTACCCAGCCAGGGCTATTTCTCTTTCTTAATGTTGCTTATGTCTGGTTTGGCATCAGAGTAATGTTTTCCTTGTAAAATAACTTAGAAAACATTCCCTTCAATGTTTTGTAAGTGTTGGAGAAAATTAGTATTAAACATTCTTTAATATTTGGTAGAATTTCCACTGACTTTGAAATTTGTTTGTTTTCCCTTTTCTAGTTCCTTTAGGTTTTATATTGGATTGTTTATTAATGACTTTTTGTTGTTTCTTGAGCTATGCCTGTATTGCTATAAACCTCTCTCAGTGCTGCTTCTGCTGCTACACTAGATTTTTTATGTCACATTTGCATTGTCATTCATCTTCATGGTGCTGAAGGCCTGAGGTGGGGGTGGTGCAGGGACAGGCTAAAAGAGGTCAATGGGAAAAAATAGGGGGTGGGGACAATGTAATATTATCAACAATAAAGAATTATTTTAGGCCTGTGAGATGGCGACCAGCAGGAAGGTAGGGATGGAGAGAGTGTAAGAGAGTGAGGGAGCAATAAAGGAGTGTGTGGACCTGTGTGGTGTGTGTGTATGAGATAGGGACAGTTAGATTCTGCAGGTCTTCCAACGGGCTGCCAACCAGACAGTCTTAGATGGCGGATCCCCATTCAAAATGCGAACACTTCAAGGCGGCCAGTGCTGGCACAGAGACCACGCCAACCTGACAAACAGAGCTGCTTGAGACTAGGATCCTGGCCTCAGCATCACCCAGTCTGGTCTCAGACACAAACCAGGACCCTGCAGCCACTGGGGACAGAGACCTGCGACCACAGCTGCAGACCCACAGACACCAAGAATCCAGACATCCCAGTGGTAGACTTCTGTGAGTCACAGCACCTATACCACTCCCTGCAGGCTCGTGGGCAGTGCCATAGTAACTGATAGTTGCACCCCTTGCATGGACCACAGCACTGCTACAGGAATTTGAGCCTGGGAGTGCGTGGACACTAGGAATCTGTTTCCTACAGCTCTGCTACAGGAATTTGAGCCTGGGAGCATGCAGACACTGGGAATCTGTTCCCCACAGCGCCGCTACAGGAATTTGAGCCTGGGAGCATGCAGACACTGGCAATCTGCTCCCCGCAACACAATTGGGTGACCAAACCCGAAGCCCATGCAGGGCGGCAGTGCCACCTGACATCGATTCTGGGCAAGCACACACAGAAGTCTATTTTTTGCAGCGCAGGAGTGGACCTCCTGCCGACACAGTGATACTGTGCAACCCAGTCCGTCAAGCTGACCAGGACCCCCATTTTCTGGGAGGGAGGTAGCACTAAGCACCGGTGACTTGACTCTGTTTCTTATTGTGTGCACCTCTGATCCCTGACTCCCAGTGCATTCACACTAAGAACTAGTGACTCCAATTCTTGGTGCATGCGCACACAGGGACCCTGATTCTCAGTGCAAGACCGCATGAAGCAACAGGAGAGTCTGGTACTCGATTCTTGGTGCAGGCACTGGGAACTCTGACTCCTGGCATGAACTAGGGGGCTCTGATATCCATCACATGCCAGCGAGGTCTCTGTTTCAGCACAGTGCAAGATGGGTCCCTGATTCTAGGTGTGTAAACGAGGCCATACTGAGCACTTGAAACACTAACTCTGGGCAAGCCTGGTTCCCACCAACCCACGGAATCTTAGTGTTGGAGTTCTTCAGTGACACTTGGGTAGTGCAAAGCTCCCACTGCACACGGCTGAGGACCCCCGGAACTTGATGTTTGAACTTCTGGTGATAGTAAGAATGTGGATACGACACAATCCCCATAGGAAAAGAAAATGAGGAGCTGTCAAGAAAGGAAATTAGTGAAATTGAAGCATGCAACATGACAGAAAAAGAATTCAGAGTAATGGTTGTACAATTCATTCACTGGATGGATGAGAAAATCAGCAACCTATGCAAGAATCAGGAAGAAATGAAAAGTGATATAGCTACAATCAAAAACACCATGAAAAGTTTCAACAGTAGACTAGAAGAAGAAGAAGACCAAATTAGTGAGTTAGAAGATAAGGTAGAGTAACAAGGTCAATCTGAACAGCAACTGGAGAAAAAAAATTAAAAAGCAGGAGGAGAGCCTAAAGGAGCCTTGGGACAACACAAAACAAAGTAACATATGTATAATATGGCTGCCAGAGGGACAAGAAGAGCAGGAAGGATTAGAGAATCTACTTGAAGAAATAATGACAGAAAACTTCCCAGAAATGGGGAAGAAAAAAATTACACAAGTTCAGAGAGTCCCAAGCAAGATGAATCCCAAAAGACCCACACCAAGACACGTCATAATTACAATGGCAAATGTTCATGACAAAGGGAGAATCTTAAAGGCCGCAAGAGAGAGACAGAGAGTTACCTACAAAGGATCCCCCATCATATTATCAAATGATTTCTCAACAGAAACACATCAAGCTAGAAGGGAATGGAAAGAGGTATGTAAAGTGTTGCAAAGCAAAGTAATGAATCCAAGAATACTCTATCCAGCAAAACTATCAATTAAAATGGAAGGGGAAATCAGGAGCTTTGCAGACAAAAAAAAAAAAAAAAAAAAAGGCTAAGGGAGTTTATCACTACCAAGCCAGCAATGCAAGAAATGCTAAAGGGAATGTTGTAAAAAGAAGAAATAAAACGGTAAGAAAGAACACATGCACAAAAATAGAAATGACTACAAACAAGTACCTTTCAATAATAACTTTAAACGTAAATGGACTAAATGCTCCAATCAAAGACATCAAGTGGCTGAATGGATAAAAAAAACATGACCCATATATATGCTGTCTACAAGAGACCCACCTCAGGACAAGGGACTCACACAGACTGAAAGTGAAGGGATGGAAAAATATCTTTCAGGCAAATGAAAAAAAAAAAAAAAAAAAAGCTTGGGTATCAATACTTATATCTGAAAAAATAGACCTCAATGTGAAGGCCATAAAAAGAGATAAGGAAGGCCACTCATAATACTAAAGGGTTTGATACAACAAGAGGATATAACCCTGATAAACATATATGCACCCAATACAGGAGCACCCAAATACATAAATAAAAACACTCCTAGAAGATATCAAGAGAGAATGACAATACAATTATAGTAGAGGATTTTAATACCCAACTGAAATCACTGGATAAATCCTCTAGACAAAAAATCAGCAAAGAAACATCAATCCTAAATGACTCACTAGATCAGATGGACTGAATTGACATCTTCAAAACATTTCACCCCAAAGCTACGGAATATATGTTCTTCTCAAGTGCAAATGAAACATTTTAAAAAATAGACCACATATTGGGTCTAAAGCAAAGTCTTCCCAAATTCAAGAAGATTGAAATCATACCAAGCATCTTCTCAGATCGCAATGGCATATTAGTAGAAATAAACTACAATAAAAATAATAAAATATATCAAACACCTAGAGGATAAGTAGCATGCTATTAAATAATAATTGGGTTACCAATGAGATCAAAGAAGAAATTAAAAACATCCTGGAAACTAATGACAATAAAAAAAAACAACAATCCAGAATCTATGGGACACAATGAAAGCAGTCCTGAGAGGGAAGTTTATAGCTCTACCAGACTACCTCAAAAAATAAGAAAAAATGGTAGTAAATCATCGAACTCTACAACTCAAAGAATTAGAAAGTGAACAACAAGAAAAGCCCAGAGTGGGCAGAAGGAAGGAGATAATAAAGATCAGAGCAGAAAAAATTGACATAGAGACCAAAAAAAATAATAAAAAATATCAATGAAACCAAGAGCTAATCTTTAAAAGGATAAACAAGATGGATGAAGCTCTAGCCAGGCATATGAAGAAGCAAAGAGAGAGGACCCAAATAAACAAAATCAGAAATTAAAGAGGTGAAATAAAAACAGACCCCACCGAAATACAAAGGATTGTTAATAAATTCTATGAACAACCCAATCCAACAAACTAGGCAACCTGGAGGATATGTACATATAAGTAGAAAAATACAACCTTCCAAAACTCAACCAGGAAGAGTCTAAAAATCTCAATAGGCCGATAAGTATGGAAGAAATTGAAGCAGTCATCAAAAAGCTCCCAGCAAAAAAAAAGCCCAAGGCCAGATGGCTTCAAAGGGAGTTACACCAAACATTCAAGGAAGAACTAAAACCTATCCTCCTCAGACTATTCCAAAAAATTCAAGAGGAAGGAATACTTCCAAGCTCATCCTATAAAGCCAGCATTATCCTAATACCAAAACCAGATAAAGACAACACAATGAAAGAGAATTACAGACCAATATCCCTCATGAACATAGATGCCAAAATCCTCAACAAAATTCTAGCAAATCGGCTCTAGCAGTACATCAGAAAGATCATACACCATGACCAAGTAGGATTAATCCCAGGGATGCAAGGATGCTATAATATCCGCAATCAATAAATGTGAAATATCACATAAACAAAGTGATAGATAAAAAACACATAATCATATCAATTGATGCAAAAAAAGCATTTTACAAAATCTAACACCATTTCTGAATAAAGACTCTCAGCAAGGTAGGAACAGAAGGATCATACCTCAACATAATGAAAGCCACATATGAAAAACCCACAGCTAACATCAAACTCAATGGGCAAAAACTAAAATCATTTCCCCTAAGAACAGGAACAAGACAGAGATGCCCACTCTCACCACTCCTCTTTGACATAGTACTGAAAGTACTATCCATTGTGATCAGATAAGAAGAAATAAAAGGCATCCAAACTGGAAAAGAAGTAAAACTGTCCTTATTCGCAGATGACATGATACTGTACATACTAAACCCTAAAGACTCCATCAAAAAATTATTAGACTTAATAAATTAATGCACCAATGTAGCAGGATACAAAATTAATGCCAAGAAATTGGTGGCATTTCTTTATACCAATAGTGAACTTACAGAGAGACTAAAAAAGCAATACCATTTACCACTGCACGAAAAACATTAAGATACCTCAGAATAAACTTAACTAAGAACGTAAAAGACCTATATGTGGAAAACTACAGGATACTGAAAAAAGAGATAGAGGAAGACATAAACAGATAGAAGAACATACCATATTCATGGATTGGTATAAAAAATATCATCAAAATGCCCATACTACCCAAAGCAATCTATAGATTCAATGCACTCCCCATTAAAATACCAACAGCATATTTCACAGACCTAGAAAGAACTCTCCAAAAATTCATCTGGAATAAAAAAAAAGACCCCAAATAGCCACAGCAATCCTGAGAAAGAAGCACAAAGTAGGTGGAATCTCAATACCAGATATCAAGCTCTATTTCAAAGCCACTATTCTTAAAGCAGCCTGTACTGGCACAAAAACAGACATATAGACCAATGGAATAGAATAGAAAACCCAGAAATCAACCCAAACCACTATGCCCAATATTCGATAAAGGAGGTATGCACATACAATGGAGTCAAGACAGTCTCTTCAGGAAATGGTGTTGGGAAAATTGGACAGATACATGCAAAAAGATGAAACTAGACCATCAACTTGTACCATACACAAAAATAAACTCAAAATGGATAAAGGACTTAAACATAAGACAGGAAACCATAAAAATACTAGAGGAATCTACAGGCAGCGAAATTTCGGACATATGCTGAAGCAATTTCTTCATTGATATTGCTCCTAGGTTAATGGAAACTAAAGAGAAAATAAACAAATGGGACTACATCAAAATAAAGAGCTTTTGCACAGCAAATGAAAGCATCAACAAAACAACAAGAAAGCCCACTGCATAGGAGAATATATTTTCCAATGTTATCACCAATAAATGTTTAATCTCTAACATTTTCAGGGAACTCATACAACTTAACAAAAGGAAGATTAACAATCCAATCAAAAAATGGGAAATGGACCTAAATAGATACTTTTCTAAAGAAGACAGAAGGAAGGCCAAGAGACATATGGAAATGCTCAAAGTAACTAATTATTTGAGAGATGCAAATCAAAATGACAATGCAGTATCATCTCACACATGTCAGAATTGCTATCATCAGCAAATCATCAAATGAGAAGTGTTGGCGAGGATGCGGAGAAAAAAGAACCCTTTTGCACTGCTGGTTGGAATGCAGACTGGTGCAGCCACTGCTGGGAGTGCAGATTGGAGAACAGTATGGAGTTTCCTCAAAAAACTAAAAATGGAATTCCCATTTGACCCAGATTTCCAACTTCTAGTAATATATCCCAGACAGAGAAGCAGTGATCAGACTGTCAAACCTCAGAGGGAAGGTAGGGGAAGGTGGGGGTAATGGGGATAGATCAGCCAAAGGACTTGTATGCATGCATATAAGCCTAACCAATGGATACAGACACCAGGGGGGTAAAGGCATGAGAGGAGGGGGGGGTTGGGAGGTTAATGGGGGATAAGAATACATATGTAATACCTTAATCAATGAAGAAATTAAAGATTGGGGAAAAATTTTAAAAAAATAAAAACTTGCTAGCCAAAAAAAAAAAATAAAATTATTTATTTATTTATTTATTTATTCATTTATTTATTTATTTATTTATTTATTTATTTTCTAAAGTATTACATATGTCTCCTTTTTTTACCAATTGACACCTCCCCACCATTCACACCCTAGGCAAACCCCTATCACCCAGTGTCTGTGTCCATTGGTTATGCTAATGTGCATGCATGCAAGTCCTATGTTTGCTCCCCACCTGCCATTTGTCTCTGGATATATTCTTGTTCATCAAATTATGTTGATTACTATATCCCACAAATGAGTGAGATCATGTGATATTTATCTTTCTCTGACTGGCTTATTTCGATTAGCATAATACTCACTGGTTCCATCCATACTGCTGAAAATGGTAAAAGTTCCTTCTTTTTTTACTGCAGTGTAGTATTCCATTGTGTAGATGTACCACGGTTTTTTTAATCCACTCTTCTGCTGATGGGCACTTAGGTTGTTTCCAAATCTTAGCTATTGAAAATTGTGCTGCTATGAACATAGGGATGCATATATCCTTTTTTATTGGTGTTTCTGTTTTCTTGGGATATATTCCTAGAAATGGGAAATCTGGGTCAAATGGAAGTCCATTTTTAACTTTTTGAGGAAACTCCATACTGTTTTCCACAGTGGCTGCACCAGTCTGTATTCCCACCAGCAGTGCATGAGGGTTCTTTTTCTCTGCATCCTTGCCAGCTCTTGTAGTTTGTTGATTTGTTGATAGCCATTCTGACAGGTGTGAGATGGTACCTCATTGTTGTTTGGATTTGCATCTCTCGGATGATTAGTGACTTTGAGCATGTTTTCATATGTCTCTTGGTTTTCTGTATGTCCTCTTTCGAAAAGTGTCTATTGAGTTCCTTTGCCCATTTTTTATTTGATCTTTTATCTTCCTTTTGTTAAATTGTATGAGTTCTCTGTAAATTTTGCAGATTAAACCTTTATTGGGAATATCATTGGCAAATATGTTCTTCCATGCAGTAGACTTTCTTGTTTTGTTGATGGATTCTTTTGCTCTGCAGAAGCTTTTTATTTTGATATACTCCCATTTGTTTATTTTCTCCTTAGTCTCCATTGCCCTAGAGCTGTATCAATAAAGATATTGTTACAATATACAGTATGTCTGCAATTTTGTTGCCTATGGAGTCTTGTAGGATTTTTATGGTTTTCCTTCTTACATTTAAGTCCTTTAGCCATATTGAGTTTGTTTTTGTGTATGGTATAAGTTGGTGATCTAGTTTCATTATTTTGCGTGTATCTGATGAAATTTTCCAGCACCATTTATTTTTATTTATTTTTTAAATATATTTTATTGATTTTTTACAGAGAGGAAGGGAGAGGGATAAAGAGTTAGAAACATCGATGAGAGAGAAACATTGATCTGCTGCTTCATGCACACCCCCTACTGGGGATGTGCCCGCAACCAAGGTACATGCCCTTGACCGGAATCAAACCTGGGACCCTTCAGTCCGAAGGCCGATGCTTTATCCACTGAGCCAAATAGGTTTCGGCCCAGCACCATTTATTGAAGAGATTGTCTTGACTCCATTGTATGTTCTTTTCTCCTTTGTCAAATATTATTTGAGCATAATGAATTGGGTTGATTTCTGCATTCTCTGTTCTGTTTCATTGGTCTATATGTCTGTTCTTGTGCCAGTACCACGTAGTTTTGAGAACCATGGCTTGGTAAGATAGCTTGATATCTGGTATTGTAATCTCTCCAACTTTGTTCTTCTTTCTCAAAAAATGGTGTGGCTATTCAGGTTCTTTTTTTATTTCATATAAATTTTTGGAGAGTTTGTTCTAAGTCTTTGAAATATGATGTTGGTATTTTAATGGGGATTGCATTGAATCTGTAGATAGCTTTGGGTAGTATGGACATTTTAATGATGTTGATTCTACCAATCTGTGAACATGATATGTTCTTCCCCCTGTTTATGTCTTCCTCTATCTCTTTTATCAAGGCCCTTTAGTTTTCCAAGTACAGGTCTTTTACCTCCTTAGGTAAGTTTATTCCTAGATATCTTAATTTTTTTGGTGCAATGCTAAATAGCATTGTTTGGTTGTTTGTTTGTTTCTCTTTCTGTGAGTTCATTATAGATGTATAAAAAGGCCATAGATTTCTGGGTGTTAATTTTGTATCCTGATACATTGCCAAATTCATTTATTAGGTATAGTACTTTTTTAATCGAGTCTTTAGGGTTTTCTATGTATAGTATTCTAACACCTGCGAATAAGGACAGTTTTACTTCTTTTCCAATTTGGATGCCTTTTATTTCTTCTTCTTGTCTGATCAATATGGCTAGTACTTCCAGTACTATATCAAACAGGAGTGGTGAAGGTGGGCATCTCTGTCTCATTCCCATACTTAGGAAAAATGAGTTTAGTTTTTGCCCATTGAGTATGATGTAGGCTGTAGGTTGTCATAGAAGTCTTTTATTATGTTAAGGTATGATCCCTCTATTCCCACTTTGCTGAGAATTTTTATCAAGAAAGCATGTTGGATTTTGTGAAATGCTTTTTCTGCATCAATTGGTATGATAATGTGATTTTGTCTCTCAACCTATTTATATGATGTATCACATTTATTGATTTGCAGATATTGTACCATCCTTGCATCCTGAAATAAATCCCACTTTGTCATGGTCTATGATCTTTCTAATGTAATGCTGAATCCGATTTGATAGAATTTTTTTGAGGATTTTAGCATCTTTGTTCATCAAGGATATTGGCCAGTAGTTCTCTTTTTTTGTGTGGTGTGTTTATCTGGTCTTGGAATTAGGATAATGCTGGCTGCATACAAAGAGCTTGGAATTGTGCCTTCCTCTTGAAGTTTCTGAAATAGTCTGAGGAGGAAAGACTTTAGTTCTTCTTTGAATGCTTTGTAGAACTCCCAGGTAAAGCTGTCTGGCTCAGGGCTTTGATTTGCTTGAATATTTTTTATCACATTAAATTACTTTGGTAGTTATCAGGCTATTCAGGTTTTTTTATTCTTCTTGATTGAGTTTTGGTAGCTTGTATTTTTCTAAGAATATGTCCATTTCGTCTAGATTGCCCATTTTGTTGGAATAGAGTTGTTCATAGTATTTTTTCATAATCTTTTGCATTTCGATGGGATCAGTTGTTACTTCATCTCTTTCATTTCTAATTTTGTTTATTTGGGTTCTCTCTCTTTGCTTCTTGGTGAGCCTGGCTAGAGGTTCATCATCTTGTTTATTCTTTCAAAGAATCAGCTCTTGGTTTTGTTGATCTTTTGTATCTTTTTTCTCTCTGTTGTTTATTTCCACTCTGACTTTTATTATTTCCTTCCTTCTGCTTATGCTGTGGCTCTCTTTCTAACTTTTTGAGTTGTAGGATTAGATAATTTATTACCAGTTTTTCTTGTTTTTTGAGGTAGGTCTGTAGAGCTATGAACTTCCCTCTCAAGACTGATTTCACTGTGTCTTATAGATTTTGGATTGTTTTGTTTTCATTTTTGTTTGTTGCCATGATGTTTTTTTATTTCTTCTTTGATCTCTCTGGTAATCCAGTCATTGTTGAATAGCATGCTACGTAGCCTCCAGGTGTTTGATATTTTTCATTGTTTTTATTGTAGTTGATTTCTAATTTTATGCCATTGTGATCTGAGAAGATGCTTGATATAATTTCTTTCATCTTGAATTTGAAGACACTTTGCCTGTGCCCTGATATGTGGTCTATCTTTGAAAATGTCCTATGTGCACTTATATTGAATGGATATTCCATAGATTTGGAGTGAAATGTTCTGAAGATGTGAATTAATTCCATCTGATCTAGTGAGTCATTTAGGATTGCTGTTCCTTTGCTGATTTTTCATTTAGAGGATTTGTCCAGTGGTGTTAGTGGGGTATTAAATCCCCTACTATGATGGTATTGCGTCAATTTGTCCCTTGACATCCCTCAGAAGTTTTTTTATGTGTTTGGGTGCTCCTGTATTAGGTGCATAACCAGAGTTATATCTTCTTATTGAATTGCTCCCTTTAGCATTATGAAGTTCCCTTCATTATCTCTTTCTAGGCCTTCACTTTGAGGTCTAATTTATCAGATATAAGTCAGATATTGCAACTCCATCTCTTTTCTCATTTCCATTTGCCTGAATTTATTTTTCCATCCCTTCACCATCAGTCTGTGTGAGTCCTTTGTTCTGAGGTGGGTCTCCTGTAGACAGCAGATATATGGGTCATATTTTCTTATCCACTCAGTTACCCTATATCTTTTGATTGTTGCATTTAATCCATTTACTCTTAAAGTTATTATTAATAAGTACTTGTTTGTTGCTATTTTTTAATCTTCATGCCTGTGTTCCTTCTTCCCTTCCTATTTCTCCTTTTTACAGTAGACCCTTTAGCATTTTTGCATTCCTGGTTTGGTGGTAATAAACTCCCTTAGTCCTTTTTTGTCTGTGAAGCTCCTGATTTCACCCTCAACTTTGATTGATAACCTTGCTGGGTACAGTATTCTTGGATTCAGACAGTTGCTTTGCATGACTTTGTATATTTCATTCCATTCCCTGCGGGTCTGATGTGTTGCTGTTGAAAAATCAGTAGATAGTCTGATGGGAGATCCCTTGCAGGTAACTTTCTGTCTCTTTCAGCAGCCTTTAAGATTCTTACTTTAGGGAAGGAAGATGGCTGCTGATGGGAAGGCAGACTGCAAGATAGTGAGCCAGTGAGAGAATGAAGAAAGAGTGTGTAGTCGCATGGGGAGTGTTTGTTTGTGAGTTGAGGGACAGCTATACTCCAGGAGACTGTGGGGGACAGCCAGATGGGGTTCCCCTGAATGGGCAGCCTCCACTGGTGCTGGGATAACTCCCAGAGCCACCAACTCTCAGGCGGAGTCTGCGCCATCTTGAAGGGGAAAGTGGATGTTGTTGGAGGCTTGAAAACACTGAGAATCTACAACACTGGCACCCAGTGACTGCAGCGAACCATGGAACACCAGTCCCCAAGTGGCGCGAGCATGCGGATTTGGACTAGCTCTGCACCTCCTCACAGAAAGGTCAGATTTCACCTGGGATATGGTGAGGTCTGTGGTCCCTGCAGGAGAGAAAAACGCGCATGCAGGGAAGTCTGTGCTCAGAAAGAATCCACGGCCATTGGGGCTGGCGTGACCCGCGAGTGTGGAAGGGGATCCACAAGGCTGCTAACTGAAGGGAACTCTAGAAAGTGGTCCATAGCTGAACTGGGCACAAAAGGGCAGCCTAGGGATTTTAACAGTGTGCCGGCTGCTTGGACCCAAGGGGAAAAAAGACTGCATGGACTTGCACCATAGCACCAGAGAGCGTGCACTTACTCTGGCTCTTTTTGCTTTCTTCTTTCTTTCTTTTTTTTTTCCTGTTTAAATCCCTGCTTTTGACTGCTAAGCCCAATACATAGGATCATCCAATTGGGGACACTCTAGGAGACTGCAGGGGAAAGGTGTTTTTGTGGAACTTGGGGATCAGAGAACCAGCTCTGGGGCAGCCCATTCCCCCAAACCAGTATTAAGTGCCACAGGGAAAACAATATCTAAACACTAGCTAGAGAGGACCTATAGACGTGGAGGTCAATCCAGAAACAATGCCACCCAGGGATTGAATCACAAATTGACTCTGTTGTAAACACAAATAAAGGAGTATAAGAAAAAATAAAGTACTGCCTGCTTGAAAATCAGGACTGTGACCTACAACATTGAGGAGCAGTGGAACACAGGAAACTTTAATACTGTCCTGACTGGGAAACAGGCGTGCCAAACAGAACAGTAGAGGAAGTGAATGACCTTCACTACTGCACATTTTTATTTTTCTTCATCTTTTACTTAAGAAACTAACTTTTTTTTTCTTTTTTCCTCACTTGATTTTATCTTTTTAATTATTAGACTTTTATTTTTAACCAGTATTATTACTACTACTATTTTACCTTTATTTTTAAGTGTCATTTTATTTTCTCTTTATTTTATTTTGGGATTAGTGTTCTACATTCTATTTTCATCTTTCCTTTAGCATCATTTTACTCTATCTCAACTTTGCCTTTATGCCAATACTCTCTTCCTCACCTTTCTCCTTTTGTTTTCCTGTTTCTCTTATCCTATTCCTACTTTAGATTTTCCCTATTCCTTCTTTTTACCCCCTGTTAAATTTCATCCTACTTATATATCTAATTTCCAATACCCTGCTCTCAGTCCATACACACCTCACTCTTCTTTCTTCACTATTCAAACTTTTTTTCTCTCTGTCCTTTTGTTATTGTTTGCTTGATTGTTGATTATATTGGTTTTCTTATGCTGTTTGTGAAATTGTTTCGCTTTTTCTTTTTGTTTTGTTTTTGTTTGTTTTTTGCTTCTGTTTTCTCTTGCATCACCTGATATTAGTTGTTGTTTGTAGTTTGCATTCATCTTTAGGTATTTGTTGCTGACATTTGTTGGGATTAGTGGCAATTCTATTGGAGTTTTCTCCCCATATAAATAGTTTTTTATCCTCTTCTTTTTTCTCTTGCTTTTCTCTCTTCCTTTTTATTTCCTTTTCCCGATTTCATTTTTGCACTCCTTGTTTTTTTCTTTTTCTGGTTTTTTCTCTTTTTTTTTTTTCTTATCCCCTAATTCTCTTTTCTCTGGTGGTCATCTTTATTTGGGGTTATTAATATCATGAATAAATTTGTGTTCACTGTTGTGTGCCTTGTTGTGTTGTAATTGTGCCTTTAAATCAATGCAGGAGAGAGAGAACTGCATAACCAAACACCTGGAGAAGAGAAATCATGGGGAGATAAAAAACAGCCCACATATGAAATAAGAGTAGGCATCACCAGAAAAGGAAATAAATGAAAAGGAGGCAAGCAACCTGTCAGAAAAAGAATTCAGAGAAATAGTCATAAGGTGGATGAAAAGAATGGAAGACAAATTCAACAATATGTGTAAAAACCGAGAGGAAATGATGAAGAACAAAGAAGAAATGAAAAATGACATCGCTGCCATAAATAACTCAATAGAAAGCATCAACAGTAGACTAGATGAAGCAGAGGACTGCATCAGTAAGCTAGAAGACAAGGTAGGAAAAAATACCCAAGCAAAGCAGCACTAGAAGAAAAAATTAAAAAGGAGAGCCTAAGGCAACTTTGGGACAACATGAAACGAAACAACATCCATATTATAGGGGTGCCAGAAGGAGAGGAAACTGAGCAAGAAATAGAAAACCTGTTTGATGTAATAATGACAGAAAACTTCCCTATTATAGGGAAGAAGAAAAAACTCACACAAAGCCAAGAAGCTCACAGAGTCCCAAACAAAAGGAACCCCAAAAGACTGACACCATGGCACATCATAATTACATTGGCAAACTCCAACAACAAAGTAAGAATCTTAAAAGTGGCCAGAGAGAGACAGAAAGTTACCTACAAAGGATCCACCATCAGATTAGCGACTGATTTCTCAACAGAAACACATCAGGCAAGAAGGAAATGGAATGAAATATACAAAGTCATGCAAACGAAGCGTCTGAATTCAAGAATACTGTACCCAGCAAGGTTATCAATCAAAATTGAGGGTGAATTCAGGAGCTGCACAGACAAAAAAGGACTAAGGTAGTTTATTGCCACCAATCCAGCAATGCAAGAAATGTTTAAGGGTCTTCTGTGAAAAGAAGAAACAGGAAGCGAAGAAGGAACACAGGTGTAAAGAATAAAAATGGTGACAAACAAGTTCCTATCAATGATAACTTCAAATGTAAATGGATTACATGCCCCCATAAAATATATAGGGTAACTGAGTGGATAAGAAAACATGACACATATAACTGCTGTCTATAGGAAACCCACCTCAGAAAAAAAGATGCATACAGACTAAGGGTGAAGGGATGGAAAAAGGTATTTCAGGCCAATGGAAATAATAAAAAAGCTGGGGTAGCAATACTTATATCTGACAAATTAGATCTCAAAGTGAAAGACATAAAAAGAGATAAGAAAGGCCACTTTAATACTAAAGGAAGCAATCCAACAAGAAGAAATAAATATGGTAAACATATACACACCCAATACAGGAGCAACCAAATACATAAAAGAACTTCAGGAGGATATCAAGGGAGAGATTGACAGCAATACAGTCATAGTGGGTGACTTTGATACCCCACTATAACCATTGGACAAATCCTCTAAACAAAAAATCAGCAAAGAAACATCAATCCTAAATGACTCACTAGACCAGATGAAATTAATTGACATCTTCAGAACATTTCACCCTAAAGCCACAGAATATACATTCTTCTCAAGTGCACATGGGTCATTTTCAAAGATAGACCATATATTGATCCACAGGCAAAGTCTCTCCAAATTCAAGAAGATAGAAATCATATCAAGCAACTTCTCAGATCACAATGGAATAAAACTGGAAATCAACTATAATAAAACACAATCCAAAAAAATCAAACACCTGGAGAATAAATAGCATGCTATTAAACAATGACTGGGTTACCAGAGAGATCAAAGAAGAAATAAAAAACATCATGGTAAGAAACAACAATGAAAACACAACAATCCAAAATCTAAGGGACACAGCGAAAGCAGTCTTGAGAGGGAAATTCATAACTCTACAAGCCTACTGCAAAAAAAAAAACAAGAAACAATAGCAATAAATTACCTAACCCTACAACTCAAAGAGTTAGAGAGAGCAACAAGAAAGCTGAGTATAAGCAGAAAGAAGGAAATAATAAAGATAAGAGCGGAGATAAACCAAGAGCTGATTCTTTGAAAGGATAAACAAGATTGATGAACTTCTAGCCAGGCTCACTAAGAAGCAAAGAGAGAGGACCCAAATAAACAAAATCAGAATGAAAGAGGAGAAATAACAGACACCACCGAAATACAAAGGATTGTTAAAAAATACTATGAACAACTCAATCCAACAAACTGGACAACCTGGAGGAAATGGACATATTCCTAGAAAAATACAATCTTCCAAAACTCAATCAGGAAGAATCTAAACAGCTCAATAGGCCAATAACTATGGAAGAAATTAAAGCAGTAATCAAAAAGCTTTCAGCAAACAAAAGCCCGGGGCCAGATGGCTTCATAAAGGAGTTATACCAAACATTCAAAGAAAAACTAAAACCTATTCTCCTCAGACTATTCCAAAAAAATTCAAGAGGAAGGAACACTTCCAAGCTCATTCTATGAATCCAGCATTACCCTAATACCAAAACCAGATTAAGACAACACATTGAAAGAGAATTATAGGCCAGTATCCCTCATGAACATAGATGCCAAAATCCTCAACAAAATTTTAGCAAATCAGATCCAGCAGTACATCAGAAAGATCATACACCATGACCAAGTAGGATTTATCCCAGGGATGCAAGGATAGTACAATATCCGCAAATCAATAAACATGGTACACACATAAACAAGGTGAGAGATTAAAATCACATAGTCATATCAATTGATGCAGAAAAAGCATTTGACAAAATCCAACACCCTTCCTTTATAAAAACTATCAGCAAGATGGGAATAGAAGAATAATACCTCAACATAATAAAAGCCATATATGACAAACCCACAGCCAACATCATACTCAATGGGCAAAAACAAAAACCATTTCCTCTAAGAACAGGAATAAGACAGGAATGCCCACTCTCACCACTTCTGTTCGACATAGTACTGGAAATACTAGCCATTGCGATCAGACAAGAAGAAGAAATAAAAGGCATCCAAATTGGAAAAGAAGTAAAACTCTCATTATGCTCAGATGACATGATATTGTACATAAAAAAACCCGAAAGACTCCTCCAAAAAATTATACTTAATAAATGAATTTGGCAATGTACCAGGATACAAAATTAATGCCAATAAATCTATGGCATTTCTATACACCAATAGTGAACTTACAGAAAGAGAGACTAAAAAACCAATCCCATTTATCATCACACCAAAAACATTAAGATACCTAGGAATAAACTTAACTAAGGAGGTAAAAGACCTATACACGGAAAACTACAGGACACTGAAAAAAGAGATAGAGGAAGATGTAAACAGATGGAAGAACATACCATGTTCATGGATTGGTAGAATCGACATCATTAAAATGTCCATACTACCCAAAGCAATCTATAGATTCAATGCACTCCCCATTAAAATACCAACAGCATATTTCACAGACCTAGAAAGAACTATCCTAAAATTCATCTGGAATAAAAAAAGACCCCAAATAGCCACAGCAATCCTGAGAAAGAAGAACAAAGTAGGTGGGATCTCAATACCAGATATCAAGCTGTATTACAAAGCCACTGTTCTCAAAACAGCCTGGTACTGGCACAAGAACAGGCATATAGGCCAATGTAATAGAATAGAGAATCCAGATATTGACCCAAACCACTATGCCCAATTAATATTTGACAAAGGAGGCATGAATATACAATGGAGTCAAGGGAGTCTCTTCAATAAATGATGTTGGGAAAATTGGAAAATACATGGAAAAAAATGAAACTAGACCACAAACTTACACCATACACAAAAATAAACTCAAAATGGATAAGGGAATTAAACATAAGATGGGAAACCATAAAAATATTAGAGGAATCCACAGGAAGTGAAATCTCAGACATATGCCAAAGCAATTTCTTCACTGATACTGCTCCTAGGGCAATGGAAGCTAAAGAAAAAATAAACAAATGGGACTACATCAAAATAAAAAGCTTTTTTACAGCAAAAGAAACCATCAACAAAACAACAAGAAAGCCCAATGCATGGGAGAACATATTTTCCAATGTTATCACTGATAAAGGTTTAATTCCCAACGTTTACAGGGAACTCATACAACTTAATAAAAGGAAGATAAACAACCCAATAAAAAAATGAGCAACAGATCTAAATAGATACTTTTTGAAAGAAGACAGAAGGAAGGCCAGGAGACATATGAAAACATGCTCAAAGTCATTAATTATCCGAGAGATGCAAACCAAAACAACAATGTGGTACCATCTCACACCTGTCAGAATGGCTATCATCAACAAATCAAACGACAAGCACTGGCGAGGATGTGGAGAAAAAGGAACTCTTTTGCACTGCTGGTTGGAATGCAGACTGGTACAGCCACTGTGGAGAACAGTATGGAATTTCCTCTAAAAACTAAAAATGGAACTCGCATTTGACCCAGTAATCCCACTCCTAGGAATATATCCCAAGAAATAGAAACACCAATTAGAAAAGATATATGCACCCCTGTGTTCATAGCAGCACAATTCACCATAGCTGGGATTTGGAAACAGCCTAAATGCCCGTCAGTAAATGAGTGGATTAGAAAACTGGTACATCTACACAATAGAATACTATGCTGCTATAAAAAAGAAGGACTTCTTACCATTTGCAGCAGCATGGATGGAACTGGAGAGCATTATGCTAAGTGAAATAAGCCAGGCAATCAAAGAAAAATACCACATGATCTCACTCATTTATGGAAAATAATGAACATTTTAACCTGAAGAATAAAAAGATACAGAGGCAATAAATAATTGAACAGACTGTTAAATTACAGCGGGAAGCCTGGAGAGTGTTGGGGAGGTGGGGAAAGAGATCAACCGAAGGCATTGTGTGCATGAATATGGGCACCACCAATGGACAAAAGACACTTGGGGAGGGGGGATGAGGGCAGGAGACAGGGGGTAGGAGAGGCTGGGGGAAGGTCAATGGGGGAAAAAGAGGATATATATATACTACTATGTGTAATACTTTAAACAATAAAAAAAATGATTCTCACTTTGTCGTTCGTGTTTGCCAATTATACTAATAATAGGGGAATATGCAAATTGTGCAGGACACTGTCATAGTAACAGTAATGACAAAACAGCAGTCTGCATGGGGCAACAAGGCCAGCAGTGGGGTTAGTGAGGGATGACCAAATGACTGAACAGCAGGCTGTGTGGGGTGACCAGGCTGGCAGGGGCGTTAGTGAGGGACAACCCAAGGACTGAAGAGCAGTCTGTATGTGGATGGTAGGGTGGTTAGTGAGGGATGACCAAAGGACTGAAGAGCAGACTGCGTGAGGCACATATAAGAATTTATACAAAACTACTCATGCTATATTTTAAAAGTCTGAAGAGAACATTTCTGAACTGATTTTTTTTCTGATACTATTACCATGGGCCAATATTCTTAATAATTATTGCTGCAAAAATTCTAGAAAACAGCACACCATTAAATAAATTATATCACAGGATAAGTGTGATTTATTCATAGAATGCAAAGATAGTTCAGCATACAAAAATCAGTTAGATACTATAGCTATCTAACCATCTCAACTGATGCAGAAAAATCACTTGACAAAATTTAATTTTATTTATGATACATCACTCAACAAACAGCATAGTTGATAAAGGTCATATATGAAGATCCACAGCTAACATTCTATTCAACAACTGAACATTTTTCCTTAAATAAGGAACCTGACAAAATACCCACTTTGCCACTTCCATTTAGTATAGTAGTGAAAGTCCTTGCCAGAACAATTAGGCAAGAAAAAGTAATAAAAGTCATGAAAGCTGGTGTGGGAGCACATTCCTCCTTGACTCTGGTCACTGCTCCAACTGTGGGAGCACAGGTTTCAGACACCAGGTATTGGAGCAAACTGTAAAACTACCTTTGCATACGTGTATGGCAAATTGTCTTAAACATCTGGTGTACTCTGGTCAGGGCCCCGACACTCCACTCCTTATGCTGGATAGTTTTCTAGGGATAACCTAACCGATTTGCCAGCTCCTTGAACACAGAGTCTATAACAATAATACCAACTGTAGTATATTAGGACCAGTACTCTGGCCCAAATAGCCCTAGTAGTAAAACTCAAAAATGCCAATGCCATCTCCCTGACAGTCTATCCCACCAGTCTCATAGGGGGTCATAGGAAAGGGCTTGTATTGCTTGTACCTCATTGTTCATCTCTTGTAGGACACTGGTTACATTTGCAGGGCTTGATCAAGGGGTGCAACTATAACTTATAGTCATATCCACTTCCCCAAGGGGATATGAGGGTCCTAGTAACAGACTATGGCCAGGTCTACATTCCTATTCTACCTCTGCCAACGGGGAAGGCCTTGGGTCACAAAAGTTCACCTGTTGCTTTTACCTGCACATTTAGTGTTGGAGGAACCTCCATATACACTCATATAGCCCAATCTTTTAGGCTAGGTGGGTTTGCGCCTAGGTGGAGCTCACATATCCTTTGGCCACATAGGGCTCTGGCCTACAGGCTACTGCTGATTGTGCCATTGTGGCAACTACAAAGACACCCCAGCTGTGCATTCTAATGGCCAAAGGGATACTTTTCCCAGTATCTGAATCAAACTACATAGTTTATCAGTATCCAGTCAGTCACAGCTGTCCATGGGTTCTTCCCTGGTAGATACATCCATAAACCAGTTGGTCTCCAAGAGGAGTGGTGTACCTTATCAGAACAGACTAGGGAGTAGCTCCTCCATAGAAGTTTCATCTCTTGATAGGGTCCCATAGGTCATAGGACCCAACAGGGTTTGCAATTCCTGTGTCAGAAGGCTCGTACTCACAGCTGCCCTCAGTTCCAAATAGGCCCCCCACTTTACTAAAGTTGGGTTAGTGTCACTCCCTACATAGATATGGTCACACAGGCCTGCAAGGCAGCACACATGGCTGCCAACTGTCTCTCAACAAAAGAGTATTGGCTCCTACTTTCCTTCATAACTGGGACCAAAACCTGATGAGTACCCTTCTCTGCACTCTTGGCAGATAGGTACCCTCTACTTCTGGGGTTTAACTCCACGTCACCCCCTCCCAGGACAACTGACACAATGGTCATAAATAGGGTGCCAGGTGGAGACTGGACACTCACCAATACCCCAAAAGACCGACACAGGTCTGTCATAAACTACTGGCAGCTGCATTCAAATTCTGCAAAAAAAAAAAAAAAATCAGAGACTATCACAACAGTATTAACACAATGAAACTGTGCACCATGAGAGGCTTGCCCCAGACAGCTAAATCTTGTGTCAGTCTACTACATAGTAATATTGCCCTTACAACAGAGTAGGCAGACCATAAGATCCATTATAGCCAACACTGCATAGTATAATGGAGGAGTCACTTTATTCAGTTCTCTGCAATCCAGGTACTGTCAGGCTTCTTCACTGGCTATACCAGAGAACTGTAGAGGCTGTGTGCAGCAGACAATCCTCATTTTCTCCAGGTACACCGTCTGTCTGAGATGCAGTCTGGAATAGGGGATAGTTGCCAGCCACACACAGACAGCTCAACCCTACACCCATCTACATGAGCAACTGGGCCCGCACATCTATCTGAGCCACTAAAGAGCAAACTGTAGTCTGCACCAGCGTGTTCAACATATGGCCTCAGGTCCTCCAAACCTGGTGCCTCAGCCCATCTTAGTCTAGGAGATCAAACTCCTTCTCTCAGGGAGAGTCTAAAAAGTCCTGGAGGTGCTCCAGTCCAGGGGAAGTGCATTCCCTCCACACTCTCTGGGATTGCTATTCCATTGGCAACTGCCTCTAGGGGACCAGCAGCATGTTACTGGGCCACTAATCTATTTTCTCCCTTTTAACTTCTATGGCCAGCAGATTTACCTACATTTGCATGTGGGAAACTTTAATGGCTCCATCCCTACTGCTTTCATAGATCCTGGACCAGTTGCCTTAGGAATTATCTTACATAATGTCACAGATCTAGCCATCCTCTTCTTTGCCCACTGGACTTCCAAATTGACAGCAAGCTGAACACTGTCGAGGGCTTCAGCAAGAATCAAAACTCCATGCACATTGCAAAACACTCAGGCCCCCAACATTTTCACCTGCTCCTTCTCTCCCTCCAGAGCTGTGGCTGTGCTTGATCACCTGGGCAGCGCTTGGCTCCAGAGGCTGAGTTTCTCCTAGGCCATGCCATTCCCTGCTGCTCTTTGGGGATCTGATCCATCAGTAACACCCAAGCCTTCTCCTCCATCACCGACATCACCACAGCCTCTTCCCAATAGCCCATGGGGGCATCAGAACTACCTCTACCAGATACCACAGCCTGGTCAGAGGAAACGTGACCTCCGGAGAGGCAGTTGGAGCACTTACCCCTTTACCCTGCACCAATTGTGGAAGCACATTCCTTCTTGACCCTGTTTGACTATGCCAACTGTGGGAGCACAGGTCCTTGCATGCTGGGTACTAGACAGAGAAGTATGAGAAGTAATAGGCATATAAAAAATTCTTTATTTCAGACCAAGCCATTGATGATCAGGAGCCATCAGACAAAACAGTTCTTCAAAGTAGCCTCAGATATTAGCCGTGCACTGGCTGGTCAACAACAGATCTTTATACCAACTTAAACAAAAGAGGCTGCTTGCCAAATAATTATATCACTATTTGGTTTATAAAAGGTACACCTACTCAGTGCATACAGTAAAACTTCCATGTCATTGCCTTTGCACATGTGTATGACAAATTGGCCTTGAACATCCGGCGAACCTTAACAGGGCCCTCAAAGCTTGGAAAAAGTATTTTTTAAACAAAAATGCAGCATTTTAAAAACCAAAAAGTGTTAAAACTAATAAATAAATTCAGCAAAGTTTCAAGATATGAAAAAAATACAAAAAATTTATTGTGCTTCATACACAAATACTGAAAAATATGAAAAGGAAATAAAAAACTATCCTGTTATAATAACCTCAAAAGGAATAAAATTCTTAGAAATAAACTTAAGCAGGTAGGAAAAAACTTGTATTGAAACAACAAAATATTGTTGAAAGTCAAAAGATACAAATAAATGAAAAGGTATACACACACACACACACACACACACACACACACACACACACACACACAGATGTAAAAGTCCAGCGATTGGAATGGCAGAATGACCAGAATGATAGGAACAATGGGTGGCTTTGACATGCACTACAGCAGCCAACCAGCCTGATCTGGGCCCTGATTGCCCCCCATACTCCCTGCACCAGGCTAGTCCCTGATCAGCCCCCAACACCCTGATCATGGGAGGGACCGGCTGGTCAACTGCCTGCAGCCACTCCACCCCCCCTCGCCAGCCTGCCCCATTGGGCTCCCATTGGGGCAGGCCTGCCAAACCCCACGTGTGCACAAATTCATGCACTGGGCCTCTAGTCTTGTTTGTAAATCAGAAGACTAAATATTGTTAGGATGTTCCTATTAGCCAAAGGAATATATAGGTTCAATGCAATCCTCATCAAAATCCCAGTGCCATTTTTTTTGAAAACTAGAAAAGAGCTTTGTAAAATGTATCTCTCAAAGGATATAAATAATCCAAACATTTTGAAAAAAACAAAGTTAGGGATTCTAAACATCTTAAGTTAAAAACATTTTACAATGTCATACTAATAAAAGATGGTGAAAAAAGTAGATATCCACATTGAAATTAACCAAGCAAACAAACAAAAAACTTGGATCCCAACCTTTCATCACATATAAAACAAACCAACATGGATTAAAAACCTAAATGTAAGACATAAAAAATATAAATATTGAAACTGCTGTAAGGATAAAACTCTGTGATATTTTATTTGCAAATGATCTCAGATTTGACACTATAAACACACGCAACAAAAATAAGATAGAAAAAATAGGGACAATATCTAACGTCAAATGTCTGTCCACAAAAAGAAAATCCACAGAGTGAAAAGGCTAGTTACAAAGAAAAATATTTGCAAATTATATAATTGATAAGGGTTTAACATGTGTAAAATATGTATTACTTCTACAATTCAACAATAACAGCAAACTAAACCAAACCTAATTAAAAACAAAGTACTTGAATGTCTATTTCTGCAAAGAGATGTACGAGTGACCAACAAATATATGAAAATATGTTTAACATTACAATTCAAATCAAAACCCCAATGAAATATTGCTTTGATTCCAAGATGGCTGCATAGTAGCAGGGAGCTGTGCCCACTTTCTCCCAGCCCCAAACCAGATTTACCCCTAAAATACAGAGCAATGATCTTGAAAAACTAATTGAAGGCTAGTTGATCTGCAATGTTATAATCAGAGTACGGAAGAAGCCACATAGATTCTGGTAAGCAGGGTGTAGATAGAGAAAGGGATAGCCTCTCATGCAGAGGCCACAGCTGAGAAAACAGGGATATTGTAACTTTGGAACTCCATTTTGCTATGGGTATGCGGTCTCAACCCCACAGAGGAACACCAAACCCAGAACAACAGAGACAGGAAGAGGAGCCCCCATAGCATCTGGCTGTGGCAATAATGGGGATTTAGTCTGTCTGGGAGCCTTGGACTATACCCTCCCAGGGAAAAGACACTCCTGAAGTTACAGCACTAGCCAGAGGAATTTACTATGGACTTTGACTGCTAGAGAGGCCATACTGCCATGCTCCAGTTCTGTAGAGAGGTTTACTGGCTATACCCAGCTGTGATTTTAAAGGACCCTCTACTTTTTTTTAATAAACTTTTTTTATTGATAGTATTACAGATATCTCGCCTTCTCCCCTGCCCCTCATCCTCCTAACCCCTACCCACTCTCACCACATCTTCACTATACTATTGCCTGTGTCCATGAGCTATGCATATAAGTATATAAATTCTATGGTTTGCCTCTTCTTGTCCCCCCATCCCACATCAAGGTATGTCAGACTGTTCCATGCCTCCATACTATTGGTCTTATTTTGTTGCTCAATTCATTCTGTTCATTAGATTCCACAAATAAGTGAAATCATGTGATATTTGTCTTTCTCTGACTGGCTTATTTCATGTAGCATAATATTTTCCTGGTCCATCCATGCTGTCCCAATGGGTAAGAGGTCCCTCTTTTTTATACCTGCATAGTACTCCATTGTGTAAATGTCCCACAGCTTTTTATTAACTAATCTACTGATTGGCACTTGGGCTGTTTCTAAATCTTAACTATTATAAATGAACACTAGAGAAGGGAGAGGTCCCTCAACCCGACCTGTACCCTCTTGCAGTCTGAGAGCCCTCCAGGGATATCTGATTGATGGCTTATGCTAGCCGTGAACCTGTTTTCTGGCTGAGCAGCATTCCCCTTTTGGGAGTCACTGACCATCCGGGGTCAGCTCCTGCATTGAGCATATACCCACTGGTAGTCAGTGCATGTCATAGCTACTGGTCGTTTCGCCATTGGGCTGAAACTGGCTCTCTGACATTCCCTGAAGGTCCTGGATTATGAGAGGGCTCAGTCCAGGCTGAGGGACTCCACCAGTGCATTATTTGGGCCAGGGAGTGATGCAGGAGGTTGGCCAGACAGGTGGGACCATGGGAGAGCTCCAGGTCATGTCTGGCCTGTCTCACTCAGTCCTGATTGGCCAGATCACAGCAGCAAGCTAACCTACCGGTCAGAGCATTTCCCCCCTGGTGATCAGTGCACGTCATAGCAAGGGGTTGAGCAGCCTTTGCATATCATTAGCATATTACACTTTGATTGGTTGAATGGCTGACTGGACGACCAGACACTTAGCATATTAGGCTTTTATTATATAGGACTAGCCCTATTTCTTGTTTCTTTAGGTATACCTGTAGTGCTGTGAACTTGCATCTCAGGACTGCTTTTGCCATGTCCCATAGGGTTTAGGGGGTTGCGTGTTCATTTTCATTTGTCTCCAGGAAGTTTTTAATTTCTTGATCTCATTGTTAACCCATTCATTGTTTAATAACAAGATATTTAGCCTCCATGCATTTGACTGTTTTTGAATTGACTTCTAACTTCATGCCATTGTGATCTGAGAAGATGCTTGTCATTATATCAATCTTCTGTAATTTGAATAAACTTGTTTTGTACCCTAAAACATGATCTATCTTTGAGAATGTTCCAAGTACACATGAGAAAAATATGTATTCTATTGCTTTGAAGTGAAATGTTCTGTAAATATCAGTTAGATTCATCTGTCATTCAAGGCCTCTGTTCCCTCATTAAATTATTGTCTGCAAGATATATCCAGTGATGTCAGGATGTGTTAAAGTCCTCTTATATGATTGTATTGCTGTCAATCTCTCCCTTAGTCCATCAAGAGATTTTTTGTATGTTTGTGGGTGCTCCTATATTAGGTGCATATATGTCTACTAGGGTTTTATTTTCTTGTGGAACCATTCCTTTTTATATTAAGAAGCAGCCTTCTTTGTCACTTCTTATGGCCTTTGTTTTGAAGTCTATTTTGTGTGATTTGAGTATTGTTTTGCTAGCTTATTTCCCTTTCCATTGGCATGGGTTATATTTTTCCATCCTTTTACTCTTAGTCTCTGTGTATCTTTTGTTCTGAGATATTTATTGCCATTTTTATTTTCTTTGTGTTTATGATGTGCTCCTTTTTTTCTTTTATTTAAAGCAATTCCTTTGACATTTCTTGCATTACTGGTTTGGTGGTAATGTACTCCTTTAATCTTTTTTGTATGGAAAGCTTTTTATATCACCTTTAATTTTCAATGATAGCCTCCCTGGATACAGTAGTTTTGGATTTAGGCCCTTACTTTTCATTATGTTGAGTACTTTATACCACTCCCTTCTGGCCTGAAATTTACCCTTATAGTCACCCATCCTAAAGGATTAATTCCATCAATGAAAGGACCGTAATGAATAGCATTTAAGCCTCAACTACAACAGTGGGTTCACATAACCCACAAGAAACTTTCCAACAGGGTTCAGGTGATCTGGAAGTTTGTATCAATGAGCCCAATAAGATTTCTTGGCACAGCAGCTTTCAGACCTAGGATAAGGTTGAGCCTCATGTAAACAAGCCTGAGGGTCAATCCCACACACAAAAAAGAACAGCAATCAAGACCAAATTCCATATGGATTAAAAATGGCAGCAAAGTAAGTAGATGCTGCACAGAAATGCTCCCAAGACCAAAGTGGAATTACAACTAAAATACAGAAAAAACTTCATGAATAATCAACAGAAGACTCACTGGAGAGAACCATGATAACTGAGGACAAAAAATGGAGACTGCATAGAGACTGGTAGAAGGGTGGAGGTATGAAAGCACTGTCCGGGTTCCCAAAGACAGCAACTGAAGTTCCAGAGAGAGATTTCAGCTTTATGGGAGTTTCCAATGAGAACTCTGGAGTCTATCCCAAAGCTGGGCCCCCCAGAAGAGAGCACCAGACTGAGAAGGATACGCATATAACAACTGGATGTGAAAAGCAGTGGGGTTGCTGTCTGTCAGAGAGAGAAGGCTGGAAATTCAGGCACCCTCTTAAAGGGCCAATGCACAAAATTCCATGTGGAGACACTCACCTTGTGCTCCAGTAGAGTGAGGACAGAGTGGATTGGAGCTGGGTGAGCAGAAGCCAGGATCAGAGGTTCTGGAGTTAGAGCTCAGAAGACAGACACCCTTTGTTTCCTGTGTTGAATCATTCCCTTATGCTATGGATGTCATCTTTTCCATGCAGACATTTACTATACAGGAGGCTTTGCCTGGGGGAAGACAGTTGATCCACCCTATTGGAAACACTTTGTTCCACAGTTTGGAGTTTCTGAGGCCCATTAAGAAACTGAGAATACCAATTATCCTCCAGACAGAAGTAGTTGCCCTACCATGTTGGGGGGAAAAAAAACAACAACACGAAAACAACTCTTGCTGTCAGTGGATAATTACCTATAGAGAGTGGCGTTCCCTAGGATAGGGAACTTTGAGTCTTTGCCTAATCTAATTCATTGGAAACAGTGTTTGACACTGTCCTGTACTAGAGATTGAGAGATATAGCAGATCTATCTAATACATTGTCATAAACTAAACACGCAGCCACAATGAGGAAACAAAACCAACAACCCCCAAATGAAAAAATAAAAAGAGAATTCTCCTCAAGAAGCGATAAATGAAATTGAGATAAGAAATTTATCTGATATAGATTTCAGAATAATGATGGAAAAGATGCTCAACAGCATAAGAAAAGATATAGTAGGTGGTAGGAACATGGTGGCTGTCAGGATGGCAGTGAGGGAGAGGGTGTGAGTGAGTAAGGGAGTGAAAGAGGCATGTGCAGACATGTGTGGTGTGTGCTTGTATGAGTGAGGGACAGTTAGGTCTCAGAGGAGAATTAGGGGCTGGCAGACCAGTTTCTGTGAGCACTCCCTGGGCGGCAGGGCTTGAACACAGAATCCACACTATCATGAAGGGGAGAGCAACCGCCATTAGGAGGACAGCATCACCACCACCCAGGTTGGCCTTGGACACTGCCCAGGGACCCTGCAGCCACTCTAGCCAAAGTCATGCTGCCCGGGCCCCTCAACCTCAGGACATTCGCATCCACAGTTGCTGGTTTCTGAGCCCCTAGGGCAGGAGGCTCCAGCAACAGACCCTGTTACTACCACTTTCCTGGCTGCTGGATCCAGGGCCCCCTCATTGAATTGTTTAGCACGTGGCTCCAGCAGCAGACCACATTAATCCCCCACCCCAGCTTGCTAGCTACTACACATGTCAGTCATGGGGCTTCAGCAGCCAAACCCATGACACCCCCTTCCCCGGATTCCAGCTCCTGGGCCCCTTGGTACACCACTGTGAGCATGCCTCTCCTGCCAAGGGTGCACAGCTCCAGAAGCTGAACCTAAAACTTCCCTCTCCCCAGCTGCCAGCTTTTGTACACCTTGGCAGCAAGATTCAGCAGCAGATGCTGCAATGTCTCCCTCCCTGGCTGCTGAGTCCTGGGCTCTTCAGTGAGCCACTGCCAGGGGTGCATGGCTCCAGCAGCAGAACCTACAACTGCTCCCTCACTGGCTCCCAGATTCTGGACACCTTGGTTGTATGCTTCAGCAATAGACCCCATGGCACCTGCCTCCCTGGCTGCTGGCTCCTGGGCCCCTTGGAGAGTTTCTGAATATGTGCCTCTCCAGCCAAGGACACACAGTTTCAGCTGTAGAGCCTGTGAATACCTATTCCCTGGCTGCTGGATCCTGGGCCCCTTGACTGAAGTCACCCTGGCCACAGTCCCACTGCCTCATCTGCAGAATCTGGGACAACTGCCACACCCCTGTTGACAGCTCCAGGATGCTTACATTGATTTTCAGAGTGACGCTACCCAGCAAGAGTCACACCACGTGGCCAGAATCACACTACATCAACTTCAGGCCCCGGGAAACCCTCTACCCAGGCCATGGATTCTAGGACCTCATGATGAACTGCACACCAGTGAGACCTCAGGCAACCCTTGCCACAAGTCCAGGAAACACAAGCAAGATGAGGCCAGGGGTGAGTTACATTGTCAGAGATCCTGTGATGAGACATCAGGTTGTCTGATGATGTAACTAACATTCAAGTATCATTCCAAGTAACATCTTGAAACTAACATTCAAGACCCAACTACATCAGGGGAACTGAAATAACCAAAGTAGGGGGTGGCACTAGAACATCCATATCAGGAAATGTGAGAGACTGAAACACTGGGTCCCAAAAACAACCAACTGGGTCCCCAAAAGAACCTGAGTAGCATAGCAGTTGGATCTAAAACATAAAAACAATTACAACAAGACAGCAAAAATGAGGAAAAAAATAAACAATCCCCAAACTAAATAAAAAGAGAAATTGCCAGAAAAGGAATTAAATGTAATGGAGGCAAATAAGTTGTCAGAGAAAGAATTCAGAGTAATGGTTATAATGATGCCCTAATGTTTAAATGCTAAAAACTCACAACTCAATGAGAATTATAAGGAGGAGAACAAGAATGTCATCAATATGAATAAGAATCATGAGGAAATGAAGAATGAAAAAGTGGCAATAAAGAACACAATGGAAGGTTTCCATAGTAAACTAGAAAAATGCTGAGGACCAAATCAGCGAGTTAGAAGACAAAGTAGTAAAAAACACCAAAGCTGAGTAGCAACTGAAAAAAAACTTTAGAAAACAGGAGGAGAGTTTAAGGGACCTTTGGGACAAGTTGAAAAGAAATAACATCTGCATAATAGAGGTAGGTACCAGAAAGAGAGGAAGCTGAGCAAGAAATAGAAAACCTTTTTGCAGAAATAATGACAGAAAACTTTCCAGAGTGTGGAAGAAAAAGTCCAGGAAGCACCAAAGGTCCCAAGCAAGATGAACCCAAAAGACCCCTCATCAAGACACATCATAATTAAATTGGCCAACGTAAAAGACAAGGAAAGATCTTAAAGGCTGCAAGAAAGATACACAGAGTTACCTAAAGGGGATCTCCCATTAGACATGTGTTTTCAACAGAAACACATCAGGCCAGAAGGGAATGGAATGAAATATACAAAGTGATGCAAAACAAGGGATTGAATCCAAGAATTCTTTCAAAATTAAAGGTGAAATCGGGAGATTCACAAACAACAACAAAAAAAGGCTAAGGGAGTTTATTTTTTAATTTTTTTATTGATTAACATATTACATATGTATCCTTATCTCCCCATTGCCCCCCCATTCCACCCCAACTTATGCCCTAACACCCCTGGTGTCTGTGTCCATTGGTTAGGATTATATGCATGCATACAATTCCTTTGGTTGATCTCTACCCTTACCTTCCCTCTGAGGTTTGATAGTCTGATCAGTGTTTCTCTGTCTCTGGATCTGTTTTAGTTCATCAGT
Organism: Cnephaeus nilssonii; assembly: GCF_951640355.1. NCBI lineage: Eukaryota > Metazoa > Chordata > Mammalia > Chiroptera > Vespertilionidae > Cnephaeus > Cnephaeus nilssonii. The sequence goes on along the minus strand of NC_137096.1, from coordinate 4,709,158 downwards.
TTATGTCGTTCATTATATTCCATAAATGCATGAGATCATGTGATATTTATCTTTCTCTGACTGGCTTATTTTGCTTAGCATAATGCTCTCCAATTCCATCCATGCAACCAAGCCAGCCATACAAGAAAAGCTAAAGGGACTAATATAAAGAACAAATAGAAAAGGAGACAGGAAAACAGGCATAAAGAACAAAAATGACAACAAACAATATCTATCAATAATAACCTTAAATGTAAATGGATTAAAATATCCTATCAAAAGACATAGGGTAGTCAAATGAATAAGAAAACATGGCCCATATATATCCTATCTACAAGAGACCACCTCGGAACAAAAGATTCACACATTCTGAAAGTGAAGGGATAAGAAAAAAAAAATTCTTCAGGTAAGTGCAAATGAAAAAAAGCTGGGGTAGCAATACTTATATCTGACAAAATAGACCTCAAAGTGAAGGCTATAACAAGAGATAATGAAGGCTACTACATAAAACTAAATGGGTCAATACAAAAAGAGGCTATAACTCAAGTAAACATACAGTATATGCACCCTAATGTATAAAAAAATTTCTGGAAGATATCAAGGGAAAGGTCTACAGCAACACAATGATAGTAGGATACTTTAATACCTCATTCATATCACTGGATAAACCCTCTAGACAAAAAATGAATAAGGAAACAACAATTCTAAATTACTTACTAGATGAGATGAAACTAAAATATTCAGAACATTTTACCCCAAAGCCATGGAATATCCATTCAATATAAGTACACACAGGACATTTTCAAAGATAGACCACATATTGGGGTACAGGCAAAGTATCTTCAAAGTCAAGATAAGAGAAATCATATCAAGCATATTCTCAGATCACAATGGCATAAAATTAGAAATCAACTATAATCAAACAATGAAAAAAATCAAACACTTGGCCATAGCTGGTTTGGCTCAGTGAATAGAGCTTCAGCCTGTGGTCTGAAGGGTTCTGAGTTTGATTCCAGTTAAGAGCACATGACTGGCTTGTAAGCTTAATCCCTAGTAGGGGCATTCAAGAGACAGCCAATCAATGATTCTCTCTCATCATTTAAGTTTCTATCTCTCTCTACCTCTCCCTTCCTCTCTGAGGTCAATAAAAATATATTTTAAAAAATTAAACACTTGGAGGCTAAATATCATGCTATTAAACAATGACTGGGTTACTAAAGAGAGCAAAGAAGAAATAAAAAGCATCCTGGTAACAAATGACAATGAAAACACTATCCAAAAATCTATGGGACACAGTTAAAGCTGTCTAGAGCAGCAAGTTCATAGCTCTACAGGCCTACCTTGAAAAAAAAGGAAAACTGGTAATAAATTATCTAACTCTACAACTTAAAGAATTACAAAGAGAGCAACAAGAAAACCCAGAGTAAGCAGAAGGAAGAAAATAATAAAGATCAGAGTGCAAACATGACATGAGACCAAACAAACAAACAAAAAACAATATAAAATATCAATAAAACCAAGAGCTGATTGTTGTAAAGGATAAACAAGATAGATGAATCTCTAGCCAGGCTCACCAGGAAACAGAGAGAGAGGACCCAAATAAACAAAATCAGATATGAAAGAGGTGAATTAACTACAGACCCCACAGAAATATAAAGAAACACACACACAAAAAAATACTGCAAACAACTCTACTCCAATAAACAGGACAACCTAGATGAAATGGACATATTCTTAGAAAAATACAAGCTTCCAAAATTTAATCAAGAAGAATAAAAATAGGCTAATAACTACCAATGAAATTGAAGTAGTAATAAAAAATCTTCCAGCAAACAAAAACTCTGGTTCAGAAGACTTTAAAGGGGAATTCTACCAAACATTCAAAGAAGAACTAAACCTATCCTCCTCAGACTATTCCAAAAAATTCAAGAGGAAGGCACACTTCCAAACTTTTTTAATGAAGCCAGCATTACCTATTTCAAAACCACGTAAAGACACCACAAAGAAAGAGAACTACAGGTGAATATCCCTGATGAACATAGATGCTAAAATCTTCAACAAAAATCTAGCAAATCAGATCCAGCATTACATTAGAAAGATCATACACCATGACCAAGTGGGATTTACTCAAGGGTTGCAAGGCTGGTACACTATCCACAAATCAATAAATGTGAAACATCACATAAACAATTTGAGAGACAAAAATCACATAATCATATTAGTTGATGCAGAAAAAGAATTTGACAAAATCCTTGATAAAAACTCTCAGCAAAGTGGGAATAGAGGGATTATACTTCAACATAATAAAAGCCTTTATATGACAAACCTACAGCCTACATCTTACTCAATGGGTAAAAACTAAAACCATTTCCCCTAAGAACAGGAGCAAGATTGGATGCCCACTCTCACCACTCTTGTTCGACATAGTACTGGAAGTACTACCCATAGCAATTAGACAAAAAAAAAAAGGATATAAAAGCATCCAAATTGGAAAAGAAGAAGTAAAATTGCCATTATGCACAGATGGCATGATATTGAATACCTACCTTAAAGACTCTATCAAAAAATTTCTAGACTTAATAAATGAATTTGGCAGTGTAGCAGGATATAAAATTAACACCCAGAAATCTATAGCTTTTTTATACACCAACAATGAACTCACAGAAAAAGAAACTAAAAAAAAAATAATCTCATTTACCATTGCACCAAAAAAATTAAGATACCTAGAAATAAACTTAACTAAAGAGGTAAAAGACCTGCACTCAGAAAACTACATGGCATTGAAAAAAAAGAGATAGAGGAACACATAAACAAGTGGGAGAATATACCATGTTCATGGTTTGGTAAAATCAACACCATTAAAATGTCCATACTACCCAAAGCAATCTATATATTCAATGCAATTCCCATTAAAATACCAATGGCATATTTCACAGACCAAGAACAAACTCTCCAAAAATTCATCTGGAACCAGAGCTTTTGTTTGCTGGAAGATATTTTATTACTACTTCAATTTCATTGGTAGTTTCACAGCAATCCTGAGAAAGAAGAACAATTTTTGAGGGATTACAATACCAGATATCAAGCTATATTACAAAGCCACTGTTCTCAAAACTACCCAGTACTGACATAAGAACAGACATACAGACCAATGAAACAGAACAGTGGACCCAGAAATGGACCCAAGTCATTATGTTCAATTAATATTTGGCAAAGGAAGCAAGAGCATACAATGGCGTCAAGACAGTCTCTAAAATAAATGATGTTGGGAAAATTGATCAAATACAGGCAAAAAATGAAATTAGATCACCAACTTATACAGTATATAAAAATAAACTCATAATGGATAAAGGACTTCAACATAAGTTGGGAAAACATAAAAATCTTAGAAGACTCCTTAGACAGCAAAATAGCAGACACATGTCGTAGCAATATCTTTATCAATACATTTCCTAGGGCAATGGAAACTAATGAGAAAATAAGCAGATGGGACTACATCAAAATAAAAGGCTCCCATACAGCAAAAGAAACCATCAACAAAACCACAAGGAAGCCCACTGAATGGAAGAACATATTTGCCAATGCTGTCTTCGATAAGGTTTTAATCTCCAAAATTTACAGGAAGTCATACAACTTAACAAAAGGAAGATAAACGATCCAATCAAAAAATGGGCAAAGGAACTAAATAGACCCTTTTCTAAAGAGGGCATACAGAAGGCCAAGAGACATATGAAAACGCTCAAAGTCACTAATCATCCAAGAGATGCAAATCAAAACAACAATGAAGCACCATCTCACACCTGTCAGAATGGCTATCATCAACAAGTCAACAAAAAGACAAGTGCTGGCTAGGATGTGGAGAAAAAGGAACCCTCGTGCACTGTTGGTGGGAGTGCAGACTGGTGCAGCCACTGTTGAAAACAGTATAGAGTTTCCTCAAAGAGTTAAAAATGGAACTTCCTTTTGACCCAGTAATCCCACTTCTAGGAATATATCCCAAGAAATCAGAAACACCAATCAGAAAGGATTCCTATGTTCATAGCAGTACAATTTACAATAACTAAGATTTGTAAACAGCCTAAGTGCCCATTAGCAGATGAGTGGATTAAAATACTGTGGTAAATCTACACAATGGAATACCATGCTGCTATAAAACAAGAGGAACTTTTACCTTTATCAGCAGCATGGATGGACCTGGAGAGTATTATGCTAAGCAAAATAAGCTAGTTGGAGAAAGATAAATATTACATGGTCTCACTCATATGTGGGATATAATGAACAACATAAACTGATGAACAAAAATATATCCAGAGAAAAGAAACAGCAAACACACTGTCCAACTTCAGAGGGAAGGTTAGGGCTAGGCAGGTAAGAGATCAACCAAAGGACTTGTATGCATGCATATTAGCATAACCAATAGACATGGACATAAGGTCAGTGTGAGGCTTGTCCTGGGTGTGGGAGTGGCCATGGAAGGGTCAATCAGGGCAAAAGGAGACACATATAATACTTTAAACAATTTTTTAAAAAACTGGGGGAAAAAGAAAAGAAACCATATCAAGTATCTTCTCATATCACAATGGCATAAAGTTAAAACCAACTACAATAAAAACAACCATAAACAATAAAACAAATAGAGGCTAAATAGCATGTTATTAAACAATTAATGTGATACCAAACAGATAAAAGAAGAAATAAAAAACATCCTGAAAACAAATGACAATGAAAACACAACAACCCAAAATCTATGGGACAAAATGAAAGCAGTCCTGAGAGGGAAGTTCATAGCACTATAGGCCTATCTCAAAATCAAACAAACAAATAAACAAACAACAGCAAAAACAACAAGAAAAACTTGTAATAAGTTATCTAACCCAACAACTTAAAGAATTAGAAAGAGAGCAACAACTGACACAAGGAGACACAAAGAATCATAAAAAACACTATGAACAACTCTAGTCCAATAAACTGGACAACCTTGACCAAATGGATGTATTCCTATAAAAATTCAATATTCCAAACCTCAATCAGCAAGAATCAGAAAATCTGAATAGACTGATGACTACTGATAAAATAGAAGCAGTAATAAATAATAATAACTCACAGAAAACAAAAAAAAAACTTTAACTGGATGGCTTCAAAGGGAGTTTTACCTAACATTCTAAGAAGAACTAACACCTAAATTCATCAAACTATTCCAAAAAATTCTGAAAGGAGGAACACTTCCAAGCTCTTTCTCTAAGGCCAACAAAACTAAAGACATATAAAGAGAGAATATTACAGGCCAATATCCTTCATGAACATAGATGCTAAAATCCTCAACAAAATCCTAGCAAATCGGATCCAGCATTACATTAGAAAGATTATATAGCATGATGAAGTGGGATTTATTCCAAGGATTCAAGGCTGGTACAATAGCTAAAAATCAATAAATATTATACATCCCATAAACTGAAAAATAAAAACCACATGATCATATCAATAGATGCAGAAAAATCATTCAACAAAATTAAACATACTTTTTTGATGAAAACTCTCAACAAATTGTGAATAGAGGGGTCATACTTCAACTTAATAAAAGCCTATGTGACAAACCTACAGCCAACATCATACTCAATTAACAAAAGGTAAAACCATTTTACATAAGAGCAGGAATAAGACAGGTATCACACTTTCAACACTCCTGTTGGACATAGTACTAGAATTGATCGCCATTGATACAAGACAAGAAGGAGAAATAAAAGACATCCAAATTGTAAAGGAGGAGGTAAAACTGTCAATATTCGCAGATGACATGATATTGTATATAGAAAACCCTAAAGACTCCATCAGAAAACTATTAAAGAATTAATAAATGAATTTGGCAATGTAGCAGGATATAAAATTAATACCAAGAAATCTATGACATTTTTTATGCACCAATAATGAACTCTGAGAAAGGGAAAACAAACAACCCCGTTTACCATTGCTACAACAACAAAAATAGCTACTTGAGAATAAACCAAGGAAGTAAACAACATGTACTTGGAAAATAATAGGACTTTGAAAAAAAGAGATAGAGAGACACATAAACAAGTGGAAGAATATACTGTGTTCATGAATTGGTAGAATCAACATCATTAAAATATCCATACTACCCAAGGCAATCTACAGATTCAATGCAATTCATATTAAAATGCAAACAGAATATTTCACAGAGCTATAACAAATACTCCAAAAATATAGATGGAATTTAGAAAGACCCCTAACAGCTGCAGCAATAGTGAGAAATAAGAACAAACTTGGAGGAATCATAATACTAGATTTCCAATTATGCTTCAAAACCACAGTATACAAAAGCACCTGGTACTGTTACAGAACAGGCATATAGATCTATGGAACAGAACAACATCAACAACAAAAAAACACCCAGAATTTGACCCAAGTAATTATGCTCAATTAATATTTGAAAAGGAAGCAAGAACATAAAATGGAGTCAAGACAGTCTCTTCAACAAATGGTGTTGGAATAATTAGACAGATACATGCAAAAAAGAAAAAGAAAATTAGACCACCAAATACACCAACACAAAAATAAACTCAAAATGGATAAAAGACATAAAACAATTAAAAAAAAACTAGAAGAAACATAGGCAGAAAAATCTCAGACAACTCTTGTAGCAATATGTTTATGGATACAACTCGTAGGACAATGGCAATTAAGGAGAAAATAAACAAATGAGACATCAAAATAAAGAGCTTATACAGTAAAAGAAAGCATCAATAAAATAACAAGAGTGCTCCCTTTATGGGAGAACATACTTGCCAAAATCTACAGGGAGCTAGAGGAAGATAAACAATCCAAGTTAAAAATGGGCAAAGGGCCCAAATAGACACTTCTCCAAAATGGACATACAGAAGGCCAAAAGGCATATGAAAAATTGCTCAAAGTCACTGATATTCCAAGAGATGCAAATCAAAATGACTGTTAAAATGACTATCATAAACAAATAAACAATTGACAAATGTTGGTGAATATGTGAAGAAAGGGAACCCTTGTGCACTGCTGGTAAAAATGCAGACTGGTGCAGTCACTGTGAAAAAATAGTTTGGAGTTTCCACAAAAAATTAAAAATGAAACTCATTTAGCCCAATAATTCCACTTCTAGTAATATATCCTAAGAAATCAGAAACACCCATGAGAAAGAATATATGCACCCCTATATTCATAGCAGCACAATTTACAATAGCTAAGATTTGGAAACATCCTAAGTGCCTATTCAAAAAAATCCAGCAGAGTAATAGATTTAAAAAATGTGGTACAATGGAATAAATCTATACAATGGAATACTATGCAGCTTTAAAAAAGAAACAAAGAATTCTTACCATTTCAACAGCATAGATGGACCTAGAGAGCATTATTCTAAGCAAAATAAGCCAGCATCATATAATTTCACTCATATGTGGTTTCTTTTTTTTTTCCTCACTTTTTTTATTAAGGTATTATATGTGTACATATCTTACCATTGTCACCCCCACCCCACACCCATACATGCCCTCACACCCCAGAGTTTTGTGTCCATTGGTTATGCTTATATGCATGCATAAAAGGCCTTCGGTTGATCTCTTATCTCCCCCACCTCTCCCTAACCTTCCCCCTATAATTTTTTTTTTTCAAGCTTTTTGAAGTTTATTGTTTGTTTTTTTTTTCAATTTTTTTATTAAGGTATTATATGTGTACATATCTTACCATTGCCCTCCCCACACCCCTCTCCCATATATGCCCCCACCCCCCAGAGTTTTGCATCCATTGGTTATGCTTATATGCATGCATACAAGTCCTTTGATTGATCTCTTATCTCCCCCACCTCTCCCTAACCTTCCCCTTGTAATTTGACAGTCTGTTTGATGCTTTACTGTCTCTGTATCTATCTTTTTGTTCAAGATTATAATGTTCTTTATTATCCATAAATGAGTGAGATCATGTGGTATTTTTCTTTCATTGACTGACTTATTTCACTTAACATAATGTTCTCCAATTCCTCCCAGGTTGCTGCAAATGATGAGAATTCCTTCTTTTTTATGGCAGCATAGTATTCCATTGTGTAGATGTACCACAGTTTTCTGATCCAGTCATCTGCTGATGGGCACCTAGGCTGTTTCCAAATCTTACCTATGGTGAATTGTGCTGCTATGAACATAGGGGTGCATATATCCTTTCTAATTGGTGTTTCTAGTTTCTTCGGATATATTCCCAGGAGTGGGATTACTGGGTCAAATGGGAGTTCCATTTTCAGTTTTTTGAGGAAACTCCATACTGTTCTCCACAGTGGCTGCACCAGTCTGCAATCCCACCAGCAGTGCACGAGGGTTCCTTTTTCTCCGCATCCTCGCCAACACTTGTCGTTTGTTGATTTGTTGATGATAGCCATTCTGACAGGTGTGAGATGGTACCGCATGGTTGTTTTGATTTGCATCTCTCGGATAATTAGTGACGTTGAGCATGTTTTCATGTGTCTCTTGGCCTTCCTTCTGTCTTCTTTTGAAAAGATTCTATTTAGGTCTGTTGCCCATTTTTTTATTGGATCATTTATCTTCCTTTTATTAAGTTGTATAAGCTGCCTGTAGATGTTGGAGATTAAACCTTTATCAGTGATGCCATTTGCAAATATGTTCTCCCATGCAGTGGGCCTTCTTGTTGTTTTGTTGATGGTTTCTTTTGCTGTGAAAAAGCTTTTTATTTTGATGTAGTCCCATTTGTTAATTTTCTCTTTAGCTTCCATTGCCCTAGGGGCAGTGTCAGTGAAGAATTTCTTTTGGCATATGTCTGACATTTTGCTGCCTGTGGATTGCTCTAGTATTTTTATGGTTTCCCGTCTTATGTTTAAGTCCTGTATCCATTTTGAGTTTATTTTTGTGTATGGCATAAGTTGGTGATCAAGCTTCATTTTTTTGCATGTATCTGTCCAATTTTCCCAACACCATTTATTGAAGAGACTGTCTTTATTCCATTGTATGTTCATGCCTCCTTTGTCAAATATTAATTGAGCATAGTGGTTTGGGTCAATATCTGGATTCTCTATTCTGTTCCATTGATCTATATGTCTGTTCTTGTGCCAGTACCAGGCTGTTTTGAGAACAGTGGCTTTGTAATACAGCTTGAAATCTGGTATTGAGATCCCTCCTACTTTATTCTTCTTTCTCAGGATTGCTGTGGCTATTCGGGGTCTTTTTTTATTCCAGATGAATTTTTGGAGAGTTCTTTCAAGGTCTGTGAAATATACCGTTGGTATTTTAATGGGGAGTGCATTGAATCTATAGATTGCTTTGGGTAGTATGGACATTTTAATGACGTTGATTCTACCAATCCATGAACATGGTATGTTCTTCCATCTGTTTACGTCTTCCTCTATCTCTTTTTTCAGTGTCCTGTAGTTTTCCGTGTATAGGTCTTTTAACTCCTTAGTTAAGTTTATTCCTAGGTATCTTAATTTTTTTGGTGCGATTGTAAATGGGATTGCCTTTTTAGTCTCTCTGTCTGTAAGTTCACTATTGGTGTATAGAAAGGCCATAGATTTCTTGGCGTTAATTTTGTATCCTGCTACATTGCCGAATTCATTTATTAAGTCTATTAGTTTTTTGACGGAGTCTTTCAGATTTTTTATGTACAATATCATGTCGTCTGCAAATAAAGACAGCTTTACTTGTTCTTTTCCAATTTGGATGCCTTTTATTTCTTCTTCTTGTCTAATTGCAATGGCTAATACTTCCAGTACTATGTCAAACAGGAGTGGTGAGAGTGGGCATCCCTGTCTTGTTCCTGTTCTTAGGGGAAATGTTTTTAGTTTTTGTTCATTGAGTATGATGTTTGCTGTGGGTTTATCATATATAGCTTTTATTATGTTGAGGTATGAGCCATCTATTCCCACCTTGTTGAGAGTTTTTATCAAGAAAGGGTGTTGGATTTTGTCAAATGCTTTTTCTGCATCAATTGATATGACTATGTGATTTTTATCTTTCAATTTGTTTATGTGATGTATCACGTTTATTGATTTGCGGATATTGTACCATCCTTGCATTCCTGGGATAAATCCTACTTGGTCATGGTGTATGATCTTTCTGATGTACTGCTGGAGCCGATTTGCTAGAATTTTGTTGAGGATTTGGGCATCTATGTTCATGAGGGATATTGGTCTGTAATTCTCTTTCATTGTGTTGTCTTTATCTGGTTTTGGTATTAGGGTGATGCTGGCTTCATAGAAGGAGCTTGGAAGTGTTCCTTCCACTTGAATTTTTTGGAATAGTCTGAGGAGAATAGGTTTTAGTTCTTCCTTGAATGTTTGGTAAAACTCTCCTGTGAAGCCATCAGGCCCCGGGCTTTTGTTTGCCGGAAGCTTTTTGATGACTGCTTCAATTTCGTCCATAGTTATTGGCCTATTGAGCTGTTTAGATTCTTCTTGATTGATTTTTGGAAGGTTATATTTTTCTAGGAATATGTCCATTTCCTCCAGGTTGCCCAGTTTGTTGGAATAGAGTTGTTCGTAGTATTTTGTAACAATCCTTTGTATCTCAGCGGGGTCTGTTGTTATTTCACCTCTTTCATTTCTGATTTTGTTTATTTGGGTCCTCTCTCTTTGCTTCTTGGTGAGCCTGGCTAGAGGTCCATCAATCTTGTTTATCCTTTCAAAGAACCAGCTCTTGGTTTTGTTGATCTTATGTATTGTTTCTTTGGTCTCTATGTCATTTATCTCCGCTCTGATCTTTGTTATTTCCTTCCTTCTGGTTACACTGGGCTTTTCTTGCTGCTCTTTTTCTAGCTCTTTGAGTTGTAGGGTTAAGTAATTTATTACCATTGTTTCTTGTTTTTTGCAATAGGCCTGTAGAGCTATGAACTTCCCTCTCAAGACTGCTTTCGCTGTGTCCCATAGATTTTGGATTGTTGTGTTTTCATTGTCATTTGTTGCCATGATGTTTTTTATTTCTTCCTTGATCTCTCTGGTGACCCAGTCCTTGTTTAATAGCATGCTGTTTAGTCTCCATGTGTTTGATTTCTTTGGATTGTATTTATTGTAGTTGATTTCCAGTTTTATGCCACTGTGATCTGAGAAGATGCTTGATATAATTTCTATCTTCTTGAATTTGAAGAGACTTTGCCTGTGACCCAGCATATGGTCTATCTTTGAAAATGACCCATGTGCACTTGAGAAGAATGTATATTCTGTGGCTTTGGGGTGAAATGTTCTGAAGATGTCAATTAATTCCATCTGGACTAGTGAGTCATTTAGGATTGCTGTTTCTTTGCTGATTTTTTGTTTAGAGGATTTGTCCAGTGGTGATAGTGGGGTATTAAAGTCTCCTACTATGATTGTGTTGCTATTAATCTCTCCCTTGATATCCTCCAAGAGTTTTTTTCTGTATTTGGGTGCTCCTATATTGGGAGCGTATATGTTTACCAGAATTATTTCTTCTTGTTGGATTTCTCCCTTTAGTATTATGAAGTGGCCTTCCTTATCTCTTGTTATGGCATTTACTTTGAGGTCTATTTTGTCAGATATAAGTATTGCTACCCCAGCTTTTTTTTCATTTCCATTTGCCTGAAAGATATTTTTCCATCCCTTCACTTTCAATCTGTGTGAGTCTCTTGTTCTGAGGTGGGTCTCTTGTAGACAGCATATATATGGGTCGTGTTTTTTTATCCATTCAGCTACTCGATGTCTTTTGATTGGAGCATTTAGTCCGTTTACATTTAAAGTTATTACTGAAAGGTATTTGTTTGCAGTCATATCTATTTTTGTGTCTGTATTCCTTCTTACCTGTTTATTTCTTCTTTTTACAGTATTCCCTTCAGCAATTCTTGCATTGCTGGTTTGGTGGTGATAAACTCCCTGAGGCTTTTTTTGTCTGCAAAGCTCCTGATTTCCCCTTCAATTTTGATTGATAGTCTTGCTGGATATAGTATTCTTGGATTCAGTCCTTTGCTTTGCAACACTTTGTATACCTCCTTCCATTCACTTCTAGCTTGTTGTGTTTCTGATGAGTAATCATTTGACAATCTGATGGGTGTTCCTTTGTAGGTAACTCTCTGTCTCTCTCTTGCCGCCTTTAGGATTCTCTCTTTATCATTTATATTTGCCATTGAAATTATGACATGTCTTGGTGTGGGTCTTTTGGGGTTGATCCTGCTTGGGACTCTCTTTACTTGCGTAACTTTTATCTTTCCCATATCTGGGAAGTTTTCTGTCATTATTTCTTCAAATAGATTTTCTAATCCCTGCTGCTCTTCTTGTCCTTCTGGCAGCCCTATTATACGCATGTTACTTCGTTTCATGTTGTCCCGAAGCTCCCTTAGGCTTTCCTCCTGCTTTTTAATTTTTTTCTCCAATTGCTGTTCAGCTTGAGCTTGTTTCTGTACCTGATCTTCTAACTCACTAATTTGGTCCTCTGCTTCTTGTAGTCTACTGTTGAAACTTTCCATGGTGTTTTTGATTGTAGCTATATCACTTTTCATTTCTTCCTGATTCTTGCATAAGTTGTTGATTTTCTCATCCATCCGATGTATAAATTCCATGACCATTACTCTGAATTCCTTTTCGGTCATGTTGCAAGCTTCATTTTCACTAATTTCCTTTCTTGGCGACTCCACATTTTCTTTCCTCTGTGAGTTATTTCGTTTCCCCATTCTGGCTATTACCAGAAAGCTCAAGCTTCTGTTTGCGTGGACCTGGGCCGTGTGCTGTGGGGACTTCGCTCCACCCTAGTTTCACTGAAGTGCTCTGACACTAGGACGTGTGGCTGTCTTTGGTTGGTGGGAACCAGACTTGCCCAGGATCAGTGTCCCCAGTGTTCTGTGTGGTCTTGTGTGCACATTTAGAATCAGGGGCCCTGTCTGCACCACACTGTTGGTATGTGCCGAGAATGAGATCCTTAGCATGTGCCAGGAGTCAGAGTTTCCCTGTGTCTGCACCAAGACTCGAGTGTCAAAGTCTCTGTTGCCTTGTGCAGTTTCTCCTTGAGAATCAGGGTCCCTGTGTGTGCACGCACCAACAATTGGGGTCGCTGGCTCTTAGTGTGAATGCGCTGTGAGTCAGGGATCCCAGGCAGCTGTGTCCGGCGTGCCAAATTCCCTGAAGTGGAGCTGCGTCCTGTGTGTGCTCTCTCTGCTGAGCCAAACCGGCTAGAGCGCACTTTCTTAAAAACCTGAAGGTGAGCCGGCTCAGTGCACTCTCCCAAAGTCCCAGAAGGGGGGCGGAGTCCGTCCTGCGCGCCAAATTCCCCAAAGGGAAGCCCCTCTGTGCAGGCTCTTAAGAATCTCAGAAGGGGGAGCTGTGACCCGCGAGACAAATTCCCCCAAATTCCCCGAAGGGGAGCCCTCTGTGCGCACTGACAGATTTCCCCAACAGGGAGCTGCTTCTGTCCGGTGCGCGAGCGCGCGCCAAGTTCTCTAAGAGGGAGCGCGTCCCTGCGCAAAGCTCGGCAGCTTGGGCTGGGGGCGGGTCTATCAGTTACTATGGCGCTGTCTATGCGCGCTCCTGTGAGCAGCTTGGGCGAAGGGCGCGTCTATCAGTTACTATGGCGCTTTCCGAGCGCCTGTGGGTGCTCAGCAGCTTGGGGGAGGGGCGGGTCTATCAGTTACTATGGCGCTATCAGTGTGCCTGCGAGGAGGGGGATAGGCTCTTTGACTCACGGAAATCTGCTGGGAAGTCTGGATTCTTGTTGTTTGTTTGTCTGAAGCTGTGATAGCAGTTCTCTGTCCCCGGTGACTGCAGGGTCCTGGTTTGTGTCAGAAGCCAGGATCCGCGTCTCAGGCAGCTCTGTTTCTCAAGATGGCGTGGTCTCTGCGTCCGCACCAGCCGCCGAGAAGTGTCCGCTTTGTGCGCGGGGCTCCGCCGTCTAGGGCTGCCCTGTTCGGGAGCCCCTTGGAAGACCTGCAGAATCTAACTGACCCTACCTCATACACACACACACACCACACACATCTACACTCTCCTCTATGGGTTCCTCACTCACACTCTCTCTCTCCCTACCTTCCTGCCGGTCGCCATCTTTTTCGGGATTTCCCCCCTATAATTTGACAGTCTGTTTGATGCTTTACTGTCTCTGTATCTATATTTTTGTTCATTAGTTTATAATATTCTTTATTATCCATAAATGAGTGAGATCATGTGGTATTTTTCTTTCATTGACTGGCTTCTTTCACTTAGAATAATGTTCTCCAATTCCATCCAGGTTGCTGCAAATGATGAGAATTCCTTATTTTTTATGGCAGCATAGTATTCCATTGTGTAGATGTACCATGGTTTTCTGATCCAGTCATCTGCTGACGGGCACCTAGATTGTTTCCAAATCTTAGCTATTATAAATTGTGCTGCTATGAACATAGGGGTGCATATATCCTTTCTGATTGGTGTTTCTAGTTTCTTCGGATATATTCCCAGGAGTGGGATTACTGGGTCAAATGGGAGTTCCATTTTCAGTTTTTTGAGGAAACTCCATACTGTTCTCAACAGTGGCTGCACCAGTCTGCATTACCACCAGCAGTGCACGAGGGTTCCTTTTTCTCCACATCCTCGCCAACACTTGTCGGTTGTTGATTTGTTGATGATAGCCATTCTGACAGGTGTGAGATGGTACCGCATTGTTCTTTAGATTTGCATCTCTCAGACAATTAGTGACTTTGAGCATGTTTTCATGTATCTCTTGGACTTCCTTCTGTCTTCTTTTGAAAAGATTCTATTTAGGTCCGTTGCTCATTTTTTTATTGGATCATTTATCTTCCTTTTATTAAGTTGCATAAGGCGCCTGTAGATGTTGGAGATTAAACCTTTATCAGTGATAACATTTGCAAATATGTTCTCCCATAGAGTGGGCTTTCTTGTTGTTTTGTTGATGGTTTCTTTTGCTGTAAAAAAGGTTTTTATTTTGATGTAGTCCCATTTGTTAATTTTCTCTTTAGCTTCCATTGCCCTAGGGGCAGTGTCAGTGAAGAAGTTCTTTTGGCATATTTCTGAAATTTTGTTGCCTGGGATTCCTCTAGTATTTTTATGGTTTCCCATCTTATGTTTAAGTCCTGTATCCATTTTGAGTTTATTTTTGTGTATGGTGTAAGTTGGTGATCTAGTTTCATTATTTTGCATGTATCTGTCCAATTTTCCCAACACCATTTATTGAAAAGACTGTCTTGACTTCATTGTATGTTCATGCCTCCTTTGTCAAATATTAATTGAGCATAGTGGTTTGGGTCGATTTCTGGGTTCTCTATTCCATTCCATTGATCTATATGTCTGTTCTTGTGGCAGTACCAGGCTGTTTTGAGAACTGTGGCTTTATAATACATCTTGAGGTCTGGTATTGAGATCCCTCCTACTTTATTCTTCCTTTTCATGATTGCTGTGGCTATTTGGGGTCTTTTTTTATTCCAGACGAATTTTTGAAGAGTTCTTTCTAGTTCTGTGAAATATGTTGTTGGTATTTTGATGGGGAGTGCATTGAATGTGTAGATTGCTTTGAGTAGTATGGACATTTTAATGATGTTGATTCTACCAATCCATGAACATGGTATGTTCTTCCATATGTTTATGTCTTCCTCTATCTCTTTTTTTCAGTGTCCTGCAGTTTTCTGTGTATAGGTCTTTTACCTCCTTAGTTAAGTTTATTCCTATGTATCTTAGTTTTTTTGGTGTGATGGTAAATGGGATTGATTTTTTAGTCTCTCTTTCTGTAAGTTCACTATTGGTATATAGGAATGCCATAGATTTTTTGGAGTTAATTTTGTATACTGCTACATTGCCAAATTCATTTATTAAGTCTACTAGAAGCCCGGTGCACGAAATTCGTGCACAGCGGGGGATGTCCCTCAGCCCAGCCTGTACCCTCTCCAATCTGGGACTCCTGGAGGGATGTCCAACTGCCCGTTTAGGCCCGGTGGGATCGGGCCTAAACGGGCAGTCGGACATCCCTCTCACAATCCAGGAAGGCTGGCTCCTAACTGCTTGCCTGCCTGCCTTCCTGATTGCCCTTAACCGCTTCTGCCTGCCAGCCTGTTGGCCCCAACTTCCCTCCTCTGCCAGCCTGGTCACCCCTAACTGCCCTCTCCTGCAGGGTTGATCACCTCCAACTGCCCTCCCTTGCAGGCCTGGTCCCTCACAACTGCCCTCCCTTGCAGGCCGGGTGCCTCCCAACTGCCCTCTCCTGCTGGCCATCTTGTAGTGGCCATCTTGTGTCCACATGGGGGTAGGATCTTTGACCACACGGGGGCAGCTATATTGTGTGTTGCAGTGATGATCAATCTGTATATTACTCTTTTATGAGATAGGATAGAGGCCTGGTGCACGGGTGGGGGCCAGCTGGTTTGCCCTGAAGGGTGTCACAGATAAGGGTGGGGGTTCCTTTGGGGTGTGGGGCGACCTGAGCGAGGGGCCTGTGGTGGTTTGCAGGCCGGCCACGCTCCCTGGCAACCCAAGAGGAGGCCCTGGTATCTGGAATTTATTTTCCTTCTACAATTGAAACTTTGTAGCCTGGGGCGGAGACAAGCCTGCTGTTCCCTCCGGGGCGCCAGCCATCTCTGTGGCAGTTAATTCACCTTCTACAATTGAAACTTTGTAGCCTTAAGCGGGTGAGCCCAGCCAGGGTGTGCGGAAAGCTTTGCTTCCCCTGTTGCCGCCGGCAACCCTGGCCTGCTCTCTCAAGCTCCATTCTGCCTTCATTTGTTTGAATTTGTTTACCTTCTATAATTGAAACTTTGTAGCTTGAGTGGAGGCTTAGACCTGCAATGGCTATGGAAAGCTTGGCTAGCTCTGTTACCTGGGAAACCTTGCTCACTGTGGCTGTAGCCATCTTGGATTGGGGTTAATTTGCATACTCGCCCTGATTGGCTGGTGGGCGTGGCTTGGCTTATGTAGCGGAGTGATGGTTAATTTGCATATTACCATTTTATTAGAGAGGATTAGTCTTTTGATGGAGTCTTTTGGGTTTTTCATGTACAATATCATGTCATCTGAAAATAAGGACAGCTTTACTTCTTCTTTTCCAATTTGGATGTCTCTTATTTCTTCTTCTTGTCTAATTGCAATGGCTAATACTTCCAGTACTGTGTCAAACAGAGGTGGTGAGGGAGGCATCCCTGTCTTGCTCCTGTTCTTAGGGGAAATGGTTTTAGTTTTTGCCCATTGAGTATGATGTTTGCTGTGGGTTTATCATATATAGCTTTTATTATGTTGAGGTATGATCCTTCTATTCCCACCTTGTTGAGAGTTTTTATCAAGAAAGGGTGTTGAATTTTGTCAAATGCTTTTTCTGCATCTATTGATATGACTATGTGATTTTTTTCTCTGTTTGTTTATGTGATGTATCACGTTTACTGATTTGCAGATATTGTACCATCCTTGCATTCCTGGGATAAATCCTACTTGGTCATGGTGTATGATCTTTCTGATGTATTGCTGGAGCCGATTTGCTAGGATTTTGTTGAGAATTTTGGCATCTATGTTCATGAGGGATATTGGTCTGTAATTCTCTTTCATTGTGTTGTCTTTATCTGGTTTTGGTAGTAAGGTGATGCTGGCTTCATAGAAGGAGCCTGGAAGTGTTCCTTCCTCTTGAATTTTTTTGGGATAGTCTGAGTAGGATAGGTTTTTGTTCTTCCTTGAATGTTTGGTAAAACTCTCCTGTGAAGCCGTCTGGCCCTCGGCTTTTGTTTGCCGGAAGCTTTTTGAAGACTGCTTCAATTTCTTCCATAGTTACTGGCCTGTTGAGCTGTTTAGATTCTTCCTGATTGAGTTTTGGAAGGTTATATTTTTCTAGGAAAATGTCCATTTCCTCCAGGTTGTCCAGTTTGTTGGAATAGAGTTGTTTGTAGTATTTTGTAACAATCCTTTGTATTTTGGCGGGGTCTGTTGTTATTTCACCACTTTCATTTCTGATTTTGTTTATTTGTTTCCTCTCTCTTTGCTTCCTGGTGAGCCTGGCTAGAGGTTCATAAATCTTGTTTATCCTTTCAAAGAACCAACTCTTGGTTTGTTGATCTTTTGTATTGTTTCTTTGGTCTCTATGTCGTTTATCTCCGCTCTGATCTTTATTATTTCCTTCCTTCTGCTTACACTGGTCTTTTCTTGTTGCTCTCTGTCTAATTCTTTGAGTTGTTGGGTTAGATAATTTATTACCATCTTTTCTTGTTGTTTTGCAGTAGTCTTGTAGAGCTATGAACTTCCCTCTCAGTACTGCTTTCTCTGTGTCCCATAGATTTTGGATTGTTGTGTTTTCATTGTCATTTGTTGCCAGGATGTTTTTTATTTCTTCCTTGATGACTTTGGTAACCCAGTCATTGTTTAATAGCATGCTGTTTAGTCTCCATGTGTTTGATTTCTTTGGATTGAATTTATTGTAGTTGATTTCCAGTTTTATGATACTGTGATCTGAGAAGATACTTGATATAATTTCTATATTCTTAAATTTGGAGAGACTTTGTCTATGTCCTAACATATGGTCTATCTTTGAAAATGACCCATGTGCACTTGAGAAGAATGTATATTCTGTGGCTTTGGGGTGAAATGTTCTGAAGACGTCGATTAATTCCATCTGGTCTAGTGAGTCATTTAGGATTGATGTTTCTTTGCTGATTTTTTGTTTAGAGTATTTGTCCAATGGTAAAAGTGGGGTATTAAAGTCTTCTACTATGAATGTATTGCTGTCAATCTCTCCTTTGATATCTTCTAGGAGTTTTTTTATGTATTTGGGTGCTCCTGTATTGGATGCATATATGTTTACAAGAGTTATTTCTTCTTGTTGGATTGCTTCCTTTAGTATTATGAAGTGGCCTTCATTATCTCTTGTTATGTCCTTCACTTTGAGATCTAATTTGTCGGATATAAGTATTGCTACCCCACCTTTTTTTTCATTTCCATTCTCCTGGAAAACCTTTTTCCATCCCTTCATTCTCAGTCTGTATTCGTCTTTTTTTCTGAGGTGGCTTTTCTCTAGTCAGCAGATATATGGGTTTGTATTCTTATCCAATCAGTTACCCTGTGTCTTTTGATTGGGGCATTCAATCCATTTACATTTAAAGTTATTATTGATAGGTACTTATTAGTCGCCATTTTTATTCTATACCCCTGTGTTTCTTCTTTGCTTCCTATTTTTTTTTTTTTTACAGCAGATCCTTTAGCATTTCTTGCATTGCTGGTTTGATGGTGATAAACTCCCTTAGTCCTTTTTTGTCTGTGAAGCTCCTGATTTCACCTTCAATTTTGATTGATAGCCTTGCTGGGTAAAGTATTCTTGGATTCAGACCCTTCCTTTGCATGACTTTGTATATTTCATTCCATTCCCTTCTGGCCTGATGAGTTTCTGTTGAGAAATCAGTTGCTAGTCTGATGAGGCTTCCTTTGTAGGTAACTTTCTGTCTCTCTCTGGCCGCTTTTAAGATTCTTATTTTGTCTTTTGTGTTTGCCAATTTAATTATAATGTGCCTTGATGTCGGTCTTTTGGGGTTCATTTTGCTTGGGACTCTATGAGCTTCTTGGATTTGTGTGGGTTTTTTCTTCCCTATATCAGGGAAGTTTTTTTGTTATTATTTCTTCAAATAGGTTTTCTATTCCTTGCTCAGTTTCCATTATTTCTGGTACCTCTATTATTCGGATGTTGTTTTGTTTCATGTTGTCCCGAAGTTCCCTTAGGCTCTCCTCATGCTTTCTATTTTTTTTTTTTCTAGAAGCTCTTCTATTTGGGTATTTTTTTTTTCATCTTGTCTTCTAGCTCACTTATGCGGTCCTCTGCTTCTTCTAGTCTACTCTTGATGCTTTCTATTGAGTTCTTTACAGCAGCGATGTCATTTCTCATTTACTCTTGGTTCTTCTTCATTTCCTCTTGGTTCTTACTCATATTGTCGAATTTTCAGCCATCTTATTACCATTTCTATGAATTCTTTGATAGGTTGCTTGCCTTGAATTCATTTTCTTCCTTTTTCTGGTGATGCCTGCTTTTTTTTCCTATGGGGGCTGTTTCCTTGTCTCCCCATGGTCTCTCTTCTGCGGATGTCTTGTTATATAGTTCTCTCTCTCCTGCGTTGATTTAAAGGTACAAAATACAACATAACCAGGTACAACACACAAGGCACTGAACAGAATTGTATTCACGATATTAATAACCTCCAATAAAGGTGTCCCCCAGAGAAAGACAAATTAGGGGATAGGAAAGGAATAGGAAGAGTAAATAGAAAGAACAAAAAAAGGAGTGTGAAAATGAACTTTGTAAAAGAGAAGAAGAAAACAAAGAAACAAAAAGCAAGAGAGACAAGAATGATACCAAGAGATAAAGGGGGAACAAACTATAAATATGGGGAGTAAACTCCAATAGAACAACCACTAATCCCAGCTAATGCCAGCTACACGAACCTGGAGATTAATACAAACTACAACACCAAGTAATATCAAGTGAGGTAAGGGAAAACAGAAGTAAAAAACAAACAAAAACAAAGCAAGCAAAAGAACCAAACAAATAAAAAAAGAATAAGCAAAACAATCTCATAAAAAAGCATACAAATTCAATCTAATCAACATTTAAGCAAACAACAACAAAAGGCCAGAGAGAAAAACAATTTTTTTTTTTTTAGTTAAGGTAGCATAGAGAGAGGTGTGTATGGACTTGGAGCAAGGGGTTGGAAATTAGATATATAAGTAGGGTGAAATTTTAGCAGAGGGTAAACTGAAAGAGTAGGGAAAATCTAAAGCCAGAAAGGGTTAAGATAAATAGGAGACCAAAAGGGAAAAGGTTAGGAAGAGAGTGATGGCATAAAGTTAGCATTGAGATAGGGTAAAATGATGTTAAAGGAAAGATGCAAATAGAATGTAGGACACTAATCCCAAAATAAAACAAAGAGAAAATTAAATGACACTTAAAAAAAAAGTAAAATAATTCTAATATAATGCTAATTGAAAATAAAAATGTAATAATTAAAAAGGTGAAAATTGAGTGTGGAAAAAAATTAATTTCTTAAGTAAAAGATGCAAAAAATGAAAATAAAACATTAAAATATAAAAAATTAAAATAAAAAAATTAAAATTAAATTAAAATAAAAAATAAGAAGAATAAAATGTGCAAGAGTGGCAGTCAGTCATTCACTTCCTCTATTGTTCTGTTTGGTACGCCTATTTCCCGGTCCTGGCTGTATTGCAGTTCCCTTCATTCCACTGCTCCTCAGTGTTGTAAGCCAGTCCTGATTTTTAAGCAGGTGGTGTCTTAATTTCTCGTAATTATTTTTGATTAAACCAGAAACAATTTGTGTTTCAGCCCCTGGGTGGCAGTGTTTCTGAATTGACTTCCGGGCCTCTCTAGCTTTTTTTTTTCCTCTATGGCACTCACTACTGGTTTGTGGAAGTGTGCACCTCAGAGCTGCCTATGGGATGGTCACTCCCAGCTCCGCTCCCCAGGTTCCGGAGAAACAACTTCCCCCTGAAGTCTCTCAGGGTATTCCCCAGCTGGGTTTTTCTATGTATTGGGCTTAGTAATCAGAATCGGAACAAGCCCAAGTGTGCGGACAGTGGATCTCCGCACAAGACTCAGCAGCCTGCACTCCTTTGAAAAATTCTTAGTCTGACCCTCCTTGTCAGATCAAAATGGGTTGCTTTTAGGAAAACCCTTCTGTTAGCAGCTCAGAGGACCCCCTTCCACATTCACAGATCTTGGCAGCTCCAACAGCCTCGGAATTTTTTAGGCACAGACTTCCCCAGTCCTGCAGTTCCCACCATTCTCGCGTTTCCCTCTCCCGCCACCGGGATGAGAAACCTCACCTTATCCCCACGAAATCTGACCTTTTCTTGGTGCAGTGAAGAGTTCCTTTGAATCCGTGTGTTTGCACAGATTGGGGGGCCGGTGTTCTGGTGCTCACAGCTGTTCAGTGTTCACCGTTGTCGCAGAAAGTCAGGCCTCCAATAAAACCCTCCTTTCCTTGCAAGATGGCAAGGTTTCCTCCACTGAGCCCGCAGCTCCGGGAGGGGACCCAGCTGCTGTGGGTGCTGCACGGTCAAGGGAACCCTGCCTCTCATATGTGGTTTCTAATAAACAACATAAACTTGTGAACAAAAATAGGCCTGGATAAATAGAAACATAGAACAGACTGTCAAACCTCAGAGGGAAGGCAGGGGAGGATGTAGAGGCAAGAGATCAACCAATGAACTCATATGCATATATGCATAACCCATAGATACAGATAGTGGAGTGGTGAAGGCTTGGGGGTAGGGGGAAGGATCAATGGGGGGAGGGCAAATAAACATATGTAATACTTTGAATAATAAAGATTTATAAAAATATATAGAAACAATAAAAATGAAAATAAAGTGTGGCATAGCACAAGGTAATACACAGCAGATTAGGGGAAGCTGATGATCAAATAAGTGAATTAAAAGACAGGATTGGAAAAAAATTACTCTGACAACCAAAAAACAAAAACAGGTGAAAGCTTAAGGAAGCTGCAGGACAATGTGAAACATAATAATATTCTAACAGTGGGGAGCCAGAAGAGGAAGGAAAGGGAGAAAGGAATAGAGAATGTGTTTGAAGAAATAATGACATAAAACTTCCTTAACCTGGTGAAGGAAAAAGTCACACAAGTTAGGAAAGCACAAGCAAGAAGCACTCAAGCAGGCTGACACCCAGACACATATTTAAAAAAACAAAAATTAAAGACAGGAAGAGAAAAGCAAACTGTTACCTACAAAGAGGCTACCATAAGGCTGACACCTGATTTCTCATCAGAAACTCTCAGCCCAGAAGGGAATGGCATGAAGTACTCAATGTAATGGAAAGCAAAGATCTGAGGCCAAGATTACAATATGCAGCAATACTATCATTCAAAATAGACAGTCAAATAAACAGCTTCCCAGATTTTCTTTTTTAAAAAAAGACTAATGGAGTACATCACCAACATGTTGGTATTACAAGAAATGCTAAAGGGACTGCTGAAATGAAAGAAAAAATGAGAGAGAAAACTAGACATACAGAATTAAAATGGCAATAAATAAGTACCTATCAATAATAACCTTAAATATAAATGTATTAAATGCTCCAATCAAAAGACATATCTGAATGGGTACAAAAACATGACCAAATGCTGTCTATAAGAGACCCACCTTAGAACAAAAGACACACACAGGATGAGAGTGAAGGGATGGAAAAAATTTTTCAATGCAAATGAAAAGGATAAAATAGCTGCAGTAACAATACCCATATCCAACAAAATAGACTTCAAAATGAAGGCCATCACAAGAGACAACAAAGGTCACTACATAATACTAAAGGGATGGATCCAAAAAGAGGATAAAATCCTGGTAAATATATATGTACCCAATATAGTTGCACCTAAATATATAAAAACTAGAGGCCCAGTACATGAAATTTGTGTAAAGAGGGTCCCTCAACCCAGCCTGCACCCTCTCCAATCTGAGAACCCTAGAGAGATGTCTGACAGCCTATTTAAGCCCGATCTCACCGTGGGATTGGGCCTAAACAGGCAGTCAGACATTCCTCTCACAATCCAGGACTGCTGGCTCCCAACTGCTTGCCTGCCTGCCTGCCTGATTGTCACTACCCGCTTCTGCCTGCCAGTCTGATCAACCCCTAACCACTCCCCTGACAGCCTTATCAACACCTAACTGCCCTCCCCTGCTGGCCTGGTCACCCCTAACTTCCCTCTCTTGCCAGCCTGTTTGCCCCTAACTGCCCTCCTCTTCCGACCGGGTCACCCCTAACTACCCTCCCCTGTAGGCCTGGTTGCCACTCAACTGCCCTCCCCTGCAGGCCTGCCCCGCTAACTGCCCACCCCTGCAGGCCTGGGTCCCCCACAACTGTCCATCCCTGCAGGCCTGGTTGCCCCCAACTGCCCTTCCTTGCAGGCCTGGTCCCTCCCAACTGCCCTCCCCTGCTGGCCTGATCGCCCACAACTGACCTCCCCTGCCGGCCATCTTGTGGTGGCCATCTTTGATCACACGGGGGCGGCCATCTTGTGTGTTGGAGTGATGGTAAATTTGCATATTATCTCTTTATTATGTAGGATACTTCCAGAAGACTTTAAAAGAGAGATCGATAACAATATAGTCATAGTATTCACTGGATAGATCTGGATAAGACAACAAATTAACAAGGAAACAATGATTCTAAAGGACACACTGGGTCAGATGTATTTAATTGACATTTATAGATTTCACCCCAATGCAGCAGAATATACATTCTTCTCAAAAGCACATGGATCATTCACAAAGATATACCACATGTTAGGACAGAAAACAAGTCTCTACAAGTTCAAGAATATTGAAATCATATCAAGCATCTTCTTAGATTGCAGTGGAATTAAATTAGAAATCAACTGAAGTAAAAACTCCCCAAACATTCAAGCACATGGAGCTAAATAGCATGTTATTAAACAATGAATGTGTTACCATTGAGATCAAGAAAAAACAATCCTCCGGGAAACAAATGAAAATGAACAAACAACAACTCCAAGTCTCTGGTACACAGCAAAAGCAGTCCTGAGATGGAAGTATACAGCACTACAGACCTACCTCAAAACAAAACAAAACAAAACAAAACAAAACAAAACAAAACAAAACAAAGCAAAACAAAACAAAAAAAAAACAAGAAAAGTTAACAATAAATTGTTTAACCCTGCAGCTTAAAAAACTAGAAAGAGAAAAACAACAAAAATCCCGAGTAAGTGAAAAAGGAATAATAAAGTTCAGAGCAGAAATAAATGACATGGACCCAAAAAAATAATACAAAAAAAATCAATGAAACTAAGATTTATGAACTGTAGGCCATACAGATCAAGAAACAAAGAGAGAGCCCTAGCTGGTTTGGCTCAGAGGATAGAGCAGTGGCCTGTGGACTGTACGATCCCAGGTTCGATTCCAGCCAAGGGCACATGCCTGGGTTGTGGGCTTGATTCCCCGAAGTAGGGGGTGTGCAGAAGGCAGTCAATCAATGATTCTCTCTCATTGATATTTCTATCTCTCTATCCCTCTCTCTTCTTCTCTGAAATAAATCCTATATAATAAAAGCCTAGGTGGCATTGTGCGATGTCACAAGATATCCACCATGACGTCATCACAAGATGTCCGCTGTGATATCATCACAATATAGCTGTCCTCACATCGTCACAAGTTGGCCACAACAAGATGGCCATCCAAATGTCATCACAAGATGGCCACCACAAGATGGCTGCCCCCATGTCATCACAAGATGGCCACTACAAGATGGTCACCATAAGATGGATAGCAGAAGAGGGCAGTTGTGGGCAATCAGGCCTGTAGGAGAGGGTAGTTTGGGGTGACCAGGCCTGCAGGGAAGGCAGTTTGGTGCAACCAGGCCAGCAGGGGAGGGCAGTTATGGGCAATAAGCCTGCAGGGGTGGGCAGTCGGGGTGATCGGGTTAGCAGGGGAGGGCAGTTGGGGAGATTGGGCTGGCAGTGGAGCAGTTAGGCATCAATCAGGCCAGCAGGGGATAGGTTAGGGGGCAATCAGGCAGGCAGGTGAGCTGTTAGAAGCCAGCAGTCCCGGACTGTGAGAGGGATGTCTGATGACTGGTTTAGGCCCAATCCTCCAAGGGGTCCCAGATTGGAGAGGGTGCAGGCCAGCCTGAGAGATACCCCCCTCTCATGCACAAATTCCAAGCATTGTTCCTCT